>NC_134488.1:34464076-34767106 GCF_040206685.1 Ascaphus truei | reverse complement strand
ATAAACCGTACTCCCCATCCCCAAATACATACAACACTACTCCCCCCATCCCCAATTACATACAACCCTACCCCCCATCCCCAAATACATACAAACCTACTCCCGCATCCCCAAATACATATAACCCTACCCCCCATCCCCAAATACATACAGCTCTACCACCATTCACAAACACATAAAACCCTACTCCCCCAAATACATACAACCCTACTCCCCCATCCCCAAATACATACAACCCTACTCCCCCATCCCCAAATACATACAACACTACCCCCCATCCCCAAATACATACAACCCTACCCCCCATCCCCAAATACATACAACACTACTCCCTCCATCCCCAATTACATACAACCCTACCACCATTCTCAAACACATAAAACCCTACTCCCCCAAATACATACAAACCTACTCCCCCATCCCCAAATACATACAACCCTACCCCCCATCCCCAAATACATAAAACCCTACTCCCCCATCCCCAAATACATACAACACTACCCCATTCACAAACACATAAACCCTACTCCCCCATCCCCAAATACATACAACCCTACTCCCCCATCCACAAAAACAAACAACACTACTCCCCCATCTCCAAATACATACACTACTACCCCATCCCCAAATACATACAACCCTACTCCCCCATCCCTAAATACATACAACACTATCCCCTATCCCCAATATAAACACCGGAAGTTGGGCACAGCTACCGGCCCACACTGGCGGGAGAGAGGATCTGCCATGGGAGAGAGGCCCACAGCACCTGGGAGAGCCAGGGCCTGGTGGAAACCAGAGGCCCAGCAATCGGACGCAGAAGTTGGGCCTGAAAATTACAGTGCCGGCCAACCTGGACTCCTGCAGCCACCAGGCCCAGGACACTTGACACAGCTTTCCCCCCATCGGCGGCCCTGTTTGCAGGGGTTGTGTGTGTGTTTGTAAATCCCCAGGTTTTACTTTGCTATTAGCCACTTTTCTCTTGTTTTGATTTTCTATAAAGGTCAAAATTACTGATTCTGATAAATATACAGTATTTTACCTTTTTGTCAAACGTAAATATTTACAGTATTCAGAAAATAATCAAAATCCAGTCAACATTCCTGTGAGTAATGAGATTATAATGTTTTGTGTGTATACGGTATAACGCATTACACGCCAATGTTTTTTATACTTCTACTGTAAAAGCCTTAATGCTGCCACCACTGGAGTGTAAGCCAGGGGTCACAGTTCTGGTATTCTGCTATGCATGGCAGCTTTCAAATGAAGGGACAGAGCAAGGAACAATGATGCCTGGGTAAAGGAAGCACAGAGATCCTGGAGGCTCAAGTCTACTTTCTACAGAAGCTAGTGAACAATGTGTCAACATGATGCCACAGCACAGCACAGCACATGTAGCCTAGAAAGGAAATATAAGGAATGATCATGACCAAACACCAGTCTCTTGACAATCTGTTGCTTTCTGCTAGTAACAAGGCACAATGTGTAGCTGTTAATGTACGAGAGAGAATCTGAGTTAGTTTAAGATGAACTTTCGTCTGTGACATGAAAAGTAATCATTGTGTTTTTGTTTTATTTTTCAGCTGTCCTCACCTCATGTGAGTATCTGATCCTTCTTTGATTTACAGTTGGTTCTGTGCTGATCTGGGGTTTCTGTCCTCTCTATTGGGACTGACAGCTCTTCTCCTGGAGGCTTTACATCCCCTAACCTGCAGGAGTAGATCTTCAAGCTCTCGCTGAAACAGCAATTGCTGACAAACAAGCTGATCTATCCATACTCCTCACTACTAACATATAGAACCTGCCATAGCAAAGCTTGGCTCCCTTCCTTCTCTTATCATTCAGGTCATTGAAGCAGCTACAGTTTGTATCTCCCAACGCTCACTCTGTGTTGAGAAAGCAGAGCATAGTCCCTTGCTGTGTTAGACTTATGTGGTAGGCTTCCCATCACTTCTTCACGAGGAGCTGTTACTGACTGTACCCATTTGGTAGCCAGTTCTGCCCCATTTTGGTTTCGGAGAGTTTTAAGAGGGCAAGCAGTAGACAAGGGGTGCCCAACTCCAGTCCTCAAGACCCCCCAACAGGTCAGTTTTTAAGGCTATCCCAGCTTCAGCACAGGTGGCTCAATCAGTGGTGCAGTCGAAGAGCTTGCTTCAGCACAGGTGGCTCAATCCAGAAGTAGGGACTGATTGAACCACCTGTGCTGAAGCAGGGATATAATGAAAACCTTACCTGTTGTGGGATCTTGAGGGTTGGAGTTGAGCACCCCTGCAGTAGACATAGCTTTACTTAACAGTAGGACAATGTTTTGTTATTTGTAGCCATACTCATCACTGATCTGTAACACAGCATGTTCATTCTCAAAATCACTTGGGGTTCAAGGGGTCACTCCCTTCTAGGACCAACGTGTACAACTGGCAGTGGAGGGGTCACATCTGGGTAATTGATGCCTTTTTGTTACCAAAATCTTACACATAAGAATTATTAATTCATTTTTAAAGTTAGTTTATAAACTTGGGAGGGGTGTGATTTCCTCTGGCTGCTCCCTTTTGACTGATATCCCTCTGTTCAACAAGAGTTTGCACAGGCAGAGCCCCCTCTTCTTACATCCCTTATCTTTATTGGCTCTCTGATAAAGACAGGCGGTGCTAAGAGTAAACAAAACACTAAAAGTTCTCACTGCTGGGGCTCTGCTAACACTAACCCTGCCCCCACCCTCTGCAGCTAACCCAGCCCCACCCTCTGCAGCTAACCCTGCCCCCACCCTCTGCAGGTAACCCCACCCTCTCCCTCTGCAGCTAACCCCGCCCCCTCCCTCTGCAGCTAATCCCACCCCCACCCTGTGCAGCTAACTCTACCCCCACCCTCTGCAGCTAACCACTCCCCCACGCTCTGCAGCTAACCCTGTCCCCACCCTCTGCAGCTAATCCCGCCCTCACCCTGTGCAGCTCAGACCCGGCCCCCGCTCTCCTCCTTGCATTCTTGCTCTCTGCTGCCCCCCCTGCTCTGATGGTCAAAACCAGGACAGCCACAAAGAAAGGGGACATTTTAAAGAATGTCGGGCAGCCGGGACAGATATTAAAAAAACGGGACTGTCCCGGCTAAACCGGGACATCTGGTCACCCTATCCGTAGCTATGGGTTTCTCTGTAGCAGCCACAACCTACTGTAAGTCGGGGCCTACATGGGGCCTAAGGGAGGGTATCTGGCCTAGTCTGGGATGCCACCTGCACCCAGACACTACCTTACCCCTCTGCGTTCCTTCTCCTCTAACTGCCGAGATTGTTTCAGCCCTATTGGCTGTGCTGCACCACATGGTTCTCCGCCCCTAAGCACTATGGAGCTTATAGTTCCCCTTCGAAGCATGTTATAAGATGGCCGCCGCTACTCTCGATCTTCTGCGCATGCATGCCACCCTCTAATGGCTGCCGAGCCACCGGACTCTCTGGCGCATGCGCAAGTCGCTTCTGCGCATGCGCGGCATTACCAAGATGGTGTCGCCCTGTAACAGCATGCTGCCGGAGCCCCGGCGAACCAGTGATCCCTCCAACTCCCCAGCAGCAGCCACAGCCGTTCTGCCCTCTTCCCTACCCGGCACGGAGGTAAGGGGGCTCGGCTACATAAATAAAAGAAAACACCAAACAAATACCATTATTAAAAAGCAAAACACAAAAAATAAACAAGAATTACAAAAAGCAGGGGGTCCCCGAGCATTACTCTGCTGCAGACCACCTCGTGAGGTATTAATGTATTAATGGCATCTTGCGTTTTTTACCCCGAGATGTGATCGAATCTAGGCCGCTGCATCTGTAGGCTAATAAAAGCATATACTCTATTACTCCAATCTACATATAATACCCTCTCTTACATTCATAGAGGATTATATACTAAAGTCCTCTGGCTGGAAAACTGGGCGGGGGGGAGGGGAGGGGTGGGGGGTGTACTGTAACCGGATGTATCAAAGAAAGAACTTCAATAGTTTTAAATGTGATTAGTTTTCTTTGATAAATCTGGTGCGTTTTTTTGTGCTGGTTTTGTCCCCGTAACTTTGTGCAGCAGTGAGACTTTAGGAGATGGTGAAAAATGCAGATTATTTATCAAAGTCTCCCAGCCCCCACACTAGTGAAAGGAAAATTAGCTGATTTAGCAAATACATTCCATTTAACCTTTAATAAATGTGGTACAGTTTGTCGCCCAGTTTTGCAGGGAGAGGACTCTGGTAAATAGATTCAGCTCTGCTGCTTTAATTACAATCCAATGTATTGCATGCAATATTATTAAAACATACTATGCAAAAAAACTTTACATTTTAATCAAACTATTACAATTCACACAATAATAATAATAATTTGCTGTATGCAGTCTGTAATCTATTTTTTATTCACACAGTGGCCAAAACTTGCAATGATTGCAACTCAACTAATGCCAACTGTGAGCAGAAGGTCGACTATGTGTCTTGTTCCTGCAAAGCTGGATTCATAGGAAATGGTCTTAACTGCACAAGGCTCGTGTTTTGCGACACCTATTCTTGCTGTCCACAAGGATACACCTGGAACAGCGCTTCTAAGGCTTGCACTGATGTCAATGAATGCACAGACCCCTCTCTGAACAAATGTGTAGACCCGACATCCTGTACCAATAAAAACGGCATCTACCTGTGTGGCAATACCATTAACAAGCCCTGCAATGGTAGCCCCTGCCCCGCTGATCAGGACTGTATGACCATTAATGATGCTATTAAGTGCGCTGACCCCTGTGCAAACTACAAAGAGCTGAATGGAGCCAGCAGACTGTCCACCATCTCCTCCACCGGCAGATTCAAAACCGACCGATATAACTTTGGCTGGTTCCGTTACACGGGGAGCGTCGGTTTAAGTATGAAGGAGGGGTGTGTTGGGTTCTTACGATGTGGCTCCGTTGAGCCCTTCAGTCTGGGTGGCAGCCACCCGGAAATTGGAGAAGGAGTGAAGATGGTGCCTCTCAATATTAACTCATTAGCAGGCTGCACACCAGGAGCATCTCTCCCTGTGAAAGCCTGTCCTGGGGGATTCTACGTCTACAAGTTCTCAGGGACTACAAAGTCTGACGTCTATTGCACAGGTGAGTGGGACCGGTTTCTCTATCTTAAAAAAACTTTTCTCACTGTGTGAGAATTCATGAATTGGTCTATTACGTCTTTTCTCATGATCCTAGCTCTTTGTTAGTGGTCTATTCCACCAGGCTCATGGTCCTAACTCTTTGCTATTGATGTGGATGTGATGTGGATCATGTTGCTTTACAGCACCCTGGGGCGCAGGCAATGAGGCGGTCTGGCAATATGGGCCACTTTTGAAACATGATATAAAGCAGTATTTATTAAATGGAAATGTTTCTCATCCTGTTCTCTGAAAATGCAGCCCGATAATCTGTATGTTGATAACTAATAAATACACTTAATTTGAATGATAAAAAATAAAATTTGTTGGCCCTGACACAAGTTTGCCTAGTCTGCCATATTGCTTGTGTCCCTTTCTGTGCCTATACAATCATTTTAATAAACATCAAGGAAGTTCTTCTGCACAGCAGTGCTAGGATGGGGATTAGTCAGTGGGCACAGGTGACAGCAAATGTAATGATTTGCAGGTTGCAAAAATCTA
Organism: Ascaphus truei; assembly: GCF_040206685.1. Lineage (NCBI taxonomy): Eukaryota > Metazoa > Chordata > Amphibia > Anura > Ascaphidae > Ascaphus > Ascaphus truei. The sequence goes on along the minus strand of NC_134488.1, from coordinate 34,761,471 downwards.
TTTTTAGTATAAAAAAAGAGAAGCTTCAGACAGCTGAAAGAATATAATGATTTTTATTGCAGCATTGTCATCATCAGGGGGTGTTCTCACATGGATCATGAGGTGGCTTGGGCCACATTAAGATCTTGGGCTTAATTTGGGACCCCCTGACTTTTTTTTATGATAGTAACCTGTCTGCTTCAGTGCTCCTTCAATATAACACATCATGTTACATTGCCAAGCAATTCATTGATCTCAGACAGTCAGAGATTCACAGGACACAGAGAGGTCATGTGGACCATATGGACAAGCTGGTGAACATGGCTTAGTCTTGGGAAATGGCGATGTCATGGGTAGCAAGGTGACACCAAGGAAAATACAGCTAGTTATGGGGAAACGGATGACATTAGGAAGAACAGAGGCACTCTACAGGTACCACAGGAATGTCATATGGAGAAGTCCAATGTAACTTGGTGACACAGGGGAAAAAGAGAGGCATTTCCTTTGCCCTAACGAAACATATGTTTGTTTGCTCTATTTCAGATGAACAACCTCGAATAATCACCACCACCACTCCAACTACCACCATAACCACCCCAACTACCACCACAACCACCCCAACAACCACCACCACCACCCCAACAACCACCACCACCACCCCAACAACCACTAACACCACCCCAACAACCACCACCACCACCCCAACTACCACCACCACCACCCCAACTACCACTACCACCACCTCAATCCCAACTACCCCTACCACCACCACCCCAACTACCACCACCACCCCAACTACCACCCCAACTACCACCACCACCCCAACTACCACCCCAACTACCACCACCACCCCAACTACCACCACCACCCCAACTACCACCCCAACTACCACCACCACCCCAACTACCACCCCAACTACCACCACCACCCCAACTACCACCACCACCCCAACTACCACCACCACCACCCAAACTACCACCACCCCAACTACCACCACCACCCCAACTACCACCACTACCACCACACTAACAACCACCACCACCCCAACTACCACCACCACCCCAACTACCACCACCACCCCAACTACCACCACCACCACCCCAACTACCACCACCACCACCACCCCAACTACCACTACCACCACCCCAACAACCACCCCATACACAACTACTACCACCGCGCCACCGGCCACACCAGCTCCACCCCCCGTGTCTCCGGCCACACCAGCTCTCCCCACCGCGCCTCTGGCCACACCAGCTCCCCCCACTGTGCCTCGGGCCACACCAGCTCCCCCCACCGCGCCTCCGGGAACACCAGCTCCCCCCACCGCGCCTCCGGCCACACCAGCTCCCCCCACCGCGCCTCCGGCCACACCAGCTTCCCCCACCGTGCCTCCGGCCACACCAGCTCCCCCCACCGCGCCTCCGGCCACACCAGCTCCCCCCACCGTGCCTCCGGCCACACCAGCTCCCCCCACCGCGCCTCCTGCCACACCAGCTCCCCCCACCGCGCCTCCGGCCACACCAGCTCCCCCCACCGCGCCTCCGGCCACACCAGCTCCCCCCACCGTGCCTCCGGCCACACCAGCTCCCCCCACCGCACCTCCGGCCACACCAGCTCCCCCCACCGCGCCTCCGGCCACACCAGCTCCCCCTACCGCGCCTCCGGCCACACCAGCTCCCCCCACCGCGCCTCCGGCCACACCAGCTCCCCCCACCGTGCCTCCGGCTACACCAGCTCCCCCCACCGCGCCTCCGGCCACACCAGCTCCCCCCACCGAGCCTCCGGCCACACCAGCTCCCTCCACCGAGCCCGCGGCAACACCAGCTCCACCCACCGAGCCACCGGCCACACCAGCTCCCCCCACCGAGCCCGCAGCCACACCAGCTCCACCCACCGAGCCTGCGGCAACACCAGCTCCACCCACCGAGCCCGGGGCCACACCAGTTCCACCCACCGAGCCTCCGGCCACACCAGCTCCACCCACCGAGCTTCCGGCCACACCAGCTCCACCCACCGAGCCTCCGGCCACACCAGCTCCACCCACCGAGCCTCCGGCCACACCAGCTCCACCAACCGAGCCTCCGGCCACACCAGTTCCACCCACCGAGCCCGGGGCCACACCAGCTCTACCCACCGAGCCCGCGGCCACACCAGCTCCACCCACCGAGCCCCCGGCCACACCAGCTCCACCCACCGAGCCTCCGGCCACACCAGCTCCACCCACCGAGCCTCCGGCCACACCAGCTCCACCCACCGAGCCGCCGGCCACACCAGCTAAACCCACCGAGCCCGCGGCCACACCAGCTCCACCCACCGAGCCCGCGGCAACACCAGTTCCACCCACCGAGCCCGGGGCCACACCAGCTCCCCCCACCGAGCCTCCGGCTACACCAGCTCCACCCACCGAGCCAGCGGCCACACCAGCTCCACCCACCGAGCCCGCGGCAACACCAGTTCCACCCACCGAGCCTCCGGCCACACCAGCTCCACCCACCGAGCTTCCGGCCACACCAGCTCCACCCACCGAGCCTCCGGCCACACCAGCTCCACCCACCGAGCCTCCGGCCACACCAGCTCCACCCACTGAGCCTCCGGCTACACCAGCTCCCCCCACCGAGCCTCCGGCAACACCAGCTCCACCCACCGAGCCTCCGGCTACACCAGGTCCACCCACCGAGCCCGCGGCCACACCAGCTCCACCCACCGAGCCAGCGGCCACACCAGCTCCACCCACCGAGCCCGCGGCAACACCAGTTCCATCCAACGAGCCTCCGGCCACACCAGCTCCACCCACCGAGCTTCCGGCCACACCAGCTCCACCCACCGAGCCTCTGGCCACACCAGCTCCACCCACCGAGCCTCCGGCCACACCAGCTCCACCAACCGAGCCTCCGGCCACAGCAGCTCCACCCACCGAGCCTCCGGCCACACCAGCTCCCCCCACCGAACCTCCGGCCACACCAGCTCCACCCACCGAGCCACCGGCCACACCAGCACCCCCCACCGAGCCCGCAGCCACACCAGCTCCACCCACCGAGCCTGCGGCAACACCAGCTCCACCCAGCGAGCCCGGGGCCACACCAGCTCCACCCACCGAGCCTCCGGCCACACCAGCTCCACCCACCGAGCCTCCGGCCACACCAGCTCCACCCACCGAGCCTCCGGCCACACCAGCTCCCCCCACCGAGCCTCCGGCCACACCAGCTCCCTCCACCGAGCCCGCGGCAACACCAGCTCCACCCACCGAGCCAGCGGCCACACCAGCTCCACCCACCGAGCCCGCGGCAACACCAGTTCCACCCACCGAGCCTCCGGCCACACCAGCTCCACCCACCGAGCCTCCGGCCACACCAGCTCCACCCACCGAGCCTCCGGCCACACCAGCTCCACCAACCGAGCCTCCGGCCACACCAGTTCCACCCACCGAGCCCGGGGCCACACCAGCTCTACCCACCGAGCCCGCGGCCACACCAGCTCCACCCACCGAGCCTCCGGCCACACCAGCTCCACCCACCGAGCCTCCGGCCACACCAGCTCCACCCACCGAGCCTCCGGCCACACCAGCTCCACCCACCGAGCCCGCGGCCACACCAGCTCCACCCACCGAGCCCGCGGCCACACAAGCTCCACCCACCGAGCCCGCGGCCACACCAGTTCCACCCACCGAGCCCTGGGCCACACCAGCTCCCCCCACCGAGCCTCCGGCTACACCAGCTCCACCCACCGAGCCGCCAGCCACACCAGCTCCACCCACCGAGCCAGCGGCCACACCAGCTCCACCCACCGAGCCCGCGGCAACACCAGTTCCACCCACCGAGCCTCCGGCCACACCAGCTCCACCCACCGAGCTTCCGGCCACACCAGCTCCACCCACCGAGCCTCCGGCCACACCAGCTCCACCCACCGAGCCTCCGGCCACACCAGCTCCACCCACCGAGCCCGGGGCCACACCAGCTCCACCCACCGAGCCCGGGGCCACACCAGCTCTACCCACCGAGCCTGTGGCCACACCAGCTCCACCCACTGAGCCTCCGGCCACACCAGCTCCACCCACCGAGCCTCCGGCCACACCAGCTCCACCCACCGAGCCTCCGGCCACACCAGCTCCACCCACCAAGCCTCCGGCCACACCAGCTCCATCCACCGAGCCTCCGGCCACACCAGCTCCACCCACCGAGCCTCCGGCCACACCAGCTCCACCCACCGAGCCTCCGGCCACACCAGCTCCACCCACCGAGCCTCCGGCCACACCAGCTCCACCCACCGGGCCTCTGGCCACACCAGCTCCACCCACCGATCCTCCGGCCACACCAGCTCCACACACCGAGCCTCCGGCCCCACCAGCTCCCCCCACCGAGCCTGCAACCACACCAGCTCCCGCCACCGAGCCTCCGGCCACACCAGCTCCCCCCACCGAGCCTGCGGCCACACCAGCTCCCGCCACCGAGCCTCCGGCCACACCAGCTCCACCCACCGAGGCTCCCGTTACCGAAGCGAAATTAAAGATATCAGTATTCAGTGACTCAGAGCTGACCAACCTTCTGTACAGCAGCCAGCGCATCTCTCCTGGGGCCCCCCTGTATGTGGTTGTGGAGGCGCAGAACACTGGAGGGAAGGAGCATGTTTTGTTGGTGAATTCTTTCTTTGCCAGTAACAGCGAAAATTCTGCAAACACAGATTTCATCAACCACTTCATTAAGGACGGGTGAGTGACAGAGGGGACTATGTTACAGTACATTACAGTACAGTGTATGACAGTAGAAGGGGTACAATACAATTATGTACAGTATAGCAAGCTGAAAGTATCCTGCGTTGCTCGGGAATTTTAGAAACCAAACAATACTGAGATTTATAAATAAATAATTACATTTTTTAGTTTCTTAATGAGAAATGTTTTACTGTATGTATTTTTATTCTAATTCAAATTTAAATATGTTATTTGTGCTGTCATCAGTGATGTAATTTGTGATGTCATATGTGACGTCATGTATGATGACATCAGCAAAGCATGGGGGGGAGTTAAACTTGTGTTTCACTTTAACTTTGACATTTCCAGACTTTTTAAGGGTTTGCTAACAAACCTTAACTACAATTTAACAAAGTCTATCTATATGGTGAGTCTGTGTATATATATATATATATATGTATGGTAATAAAAAAAAGAGCCTGTGTGTCTGTCTGTCAGAGCCTTAGCTCCAAGACCATGAAATATATATATATATATATATTATGGTCTTGCTATGACTCTGACAGACAGACACACAGGCCCACACAATCCAAACAAATTTGGTTAAAATCAGTACAATTTTTAAAGGTTCAGTCTGCCATCTTGATTCAAAATAGCTTCCAATTGTATCCATACATAGACAAAAACCTGCTCCTTGCTCTCAGGAACCATCATGCTAAATTTGGTTACGATATTTTTAGGTGTCCAAATGTATAACAAACAGACAAACAATTTCCCAAGATATATATTTAGATAAATTAAGGTTTGAAATGACATCAGGACATTGAGTTTACAGGATTAGGGTTACTCCTGACATGTACAGTACCTAACATGCATTAGCAGTACACACACAGAGCTTTCAAAACCTCATAGGTTTCTTCAGTATAATTGAAGAAGATAAGGTTTGGAAAACACCAAACACTGTAATTTAATCTATGAATAACCCTAATATTGGTCATCTAAAGGGTATCAGAATCCACAACAAGTCTACATTTCTTATAACTATAATCCTTTCAGAAAACCAAGAGATGAGAAACTCTGAGTGGGGAGCACTGATTCCGTAGCTGAATTACGCGTTGTGTGGATATTCTATACCTCTATCTGTGTCAGCACTGTTGAGTTAACAAACACACAGAACCCCAACAAGCTCTTTTTGGGAACCCGAGCCCCCACAAAACATATATGTACATAAGTGTCAAAAAGGAGAGCTATTGAGCGTGGCATATGTATACAACAAGTGACAGAGAAGCCCAATGCTACATCTAATATGACAAAAATACACAGTAAAATACTTATATATTATCTTGAAAAGGGGTCATTTAGTTTAACCCTTTGCCCAAAGCATTGTAAGCTTGCGAGCCACGACAAGGCAGACCCTGTTTGCAAGTCCTAACACTACCAGATAAAATACTAATATACCTCTATTAGGATTACAATTCTCATTTACCTCTATTAGGAGGGAGAAAGACCAACATTGGATCTATATCCAGTAGAATGAAAGGACCTGCTGACATGGGAAGTGGGGAGGGGCGGGCTTAAAACCTGGGAAGGAGGGGCCACCAACCCCCAACAGCTGAGACAGCTAAAAATAAGTTAGCAAACACACAGAACCCCAGCAAGCTCTTTTTGGGAGCTAATGCGCCCCCACAAAATATATATGTACTGTATACTGTATATGTGTCAAAAAGGAGAGCTATTGAGTGTGGCAAATATATACAACAAGTGACAGAGAAGCCCAATGCTACATCCAATATGACAAAAATACAAAGTAAAATACTTATATATTCTCTTGAAAAGGTGTCATTTAGTTTAACCCTTTGGCCAAAGCATTGTAAGCCTGAGAGCCACGACAAGGCAGACCTACTGTTGAGTTCCACAATCTGATCTCTGTGGTGTCATCCTGATATACTGTATAGTATAATGTCCCTCCCAACAATTCACTACTTGTCTCACTTCTCCCTACAGGTGCTTAGCCAATGATACAGTGACTGCTCTTCCCATTTCTGACAATGAGCAACTAAAGAAAACATTTTTAGTCAAAGCGTTCAAGGTTTCTGGAAGTGACCAATTCTTTTTACACACCAATGTGTCCCTGTGTGATATGACGACCAGCTCCTGTGCACATGTGAGTGAAAAGCTATTCATCGCTGGACCATGCGTCTCCTTCATTATTCAGAAACCACTGGCATACCAAAACACACAACTCTATTACTGTACCTCCTGCTAGTCCCGTATTGATCTCTAAAAACAAGCTCTTTCACTGCATCTCCTCCTATTTCTGTGCTGATCTCCAAACACACACAGTTCTGTTATTGAGCCTTCTTCATTACATGTGCTGACCCTCCATCCTAAAGCAGCTACAACTATATCCCAATCCTGACACACACACTGCTCTACTGCTCCTCAATCCTGGCAACAACATATTGTGCTATATTAAAATTCAGCTCCCCAGTCTTCCTCCCCAAACATTTCCACCCTGCATCTCCATTTAATAACTTTATTTACAGGATTACCACACGCCAGGCAGAACACGGAGAGAAGCACCGGACGTGGTGACAGCTGAGCTGCAATATTTAGTGAAATTCAAAGGTACCATCCCGCAGAAAGAAAACACACTATCTCATATCAGTGGGGGCTAACGAAGCAAGCCATAGAGATGCTTTGCACTGAGAACCACTATCTTTATGCTCTCATTAAGGCCAGGAGATAAAGCAGGATGCGGGGTATTCAGCCCAATCTGGCAGTAACTGTCATTCAAGTCAATAGCAGGTATCAACAGCTCAGGCGCCGTACCCTGCATCACGCTTTGATACTTCCCAGTCTAAGTACCATAATAACGATGACGATTAAAGAGGACTTATCAATATCCATATAATGTAACAATATTTGCCACCAGTATGTATCTTTAGAAAACTATTGATACCAGTATTATTATTATTATTAAATGAACCTACATCATTCTGTTTGTTGCATTCGACAAGTAATGTATAACCCAACTTCCCAGTCCCTTAACTGTATCGAATACCCAAATTCAGACAACAGAACTCAACAATTCTTGTTTTGCCTTCAATTCTTTAGTAAAGTGTAGTCTCTCCTTCTTTTCACTCTCCAGATGACCAACAAGAAGCTAATTCATCACCTACGACTGGTAAGGAACTGTATTGATTTTTTTTCTTATTAATTTTCCCAATCAGGAACATAATATGCCTGGCATCAAATACCTTCTGATTCCATCTGTTTATTACAAAATGTATTGGAATTTAGGACCATTAACTAAATGACAAAGGCCTTTACAAAGCATTAATAGCAACCATCACAAATGTAATTTAATTCCCTAATTCTAATATTAAGAAATGAATACACAGCTTTATGTAGGAATGTAATGAACACAGTGCAAATAGGGACAAAATGAATATACACACAAACAAAGGAAAAGAATCCCTAATGAATGCACTCCGTGCTATAATGTGTAATATTGAAATTAGTTTAAAATAGTTTATTGATAAATTAATGTTAAATTGGTATTTAGGTCTATGACCAATAATTATACGGAAAGAGATACAGAAGTAAATAAGTGATATACACTATAGTACTAAACTGCTATACTTAAACGTTTAGTATTAACCCCATTTGGATTAAACTAATATTGGGAGTATATTCTCCATCAGTGTTGTACTTACATAAACTCCACCCTCACTAATTGAGAGTGGGGCACAAAAAATTCTTTTGTAGAGTCAAGAGGTGATGAATACCACAACAGGGATGCAGTTAGACTAATAGTTAATCACTTATATACATATTTACATTAATGCGCATATTCAGTTTAAAAACATAAAACCCATACAAGGTGACGGTGCTCGAATGACCAAGAAGTGCAGCAGGCTATAGTAGTGCCTGCTGGGGGTTTCTCGAGCCCGTGTGTTGAATGGCGTGGTGATCTGAATGGCCCGCTGCATAGCTGCTACATTGTTGCAATATCGTTCCGAACAAGGTGATATCCACTAATTTTACATGTTATGTGTCCCGAGGGGCGTGACATGGATTTGCCACTTTTGCTGACGTAGATACAATTTGTACCAGGAGCCTAAACTGGGGCTTTAACTGGATACGGCCGCCGAGCCGTGCCCCCAGGATAAGAGCACATTTTGTGCACCTGCTCCTTTATATTATAAATACGTTTTCCACAATTGTATATAGCAGCTTTAGCGAGCCAAGTGCCAACTGCTGCTGTTTACACACTGAGGCGTGTGTTTCAATTGCACACGGTCCCAGGGCTAGTAATACAAGTTTCTAGCAGGCACTGGAAATAGGGGACTAGGGGAATTGAGTTACACAATCTCTTGTTGTTTCATCTAGCTTTGCCATTTAACATCTGACAGTCCCCATTGATTATATTGTGTCCACTACCTCAATCCAAAGCAGGTACTATAATATAATATAATATAATATAATAAAATCTCGGTCATTCGAGCAGCGTCACCTTGTATGGGTTTTATGTTTTTAAACTGTATATGCGCATTAATGTATGTACAGGCATACCCCGCTTTAAGGACACTCACTTTAAGTACACTCGCGAGTAAGGACATATCGCCCAATAGGCAAACAGCAGCTCACGCATGCGCCTGTCAGCACGTCCTGAACAGCAATACCGGCTCCCTACCTGTACCGAAGCTGTGCGCAAGCAGAGAGACTATAGAGCCTGTTACACATGCGTTATTTACATCAGTTATGCACGTATATGACGATTGCCGTACAGTACATGCATCGATAAGTGGCGAAAAGGTAGTGCTTCACTTTAAGTACATTTTCGCTTTATCATACATGCTCCGGTCCCATTGTGTACGTTAATGCAGGGGTATGCCTGTATGTATATAAGTGATTAACTATTAGTCTAACTGCATCCCTGTTGTGGTATTCATCACCTCTTGACTCTACAAAAGGGATTTTTGTGCCCCAATCTCAATTAGTGAGGGTGGAGTTTATGTAAGTACAACACTGACGGAGAATATACTCCCAATATTAGTTTAATCCAAATGTTTAAGTATAACAGTTTAGTACTAATATTAAGAAAGCCTACATTTATCATTCCATATCTACGACTCCACCTAGTAACAATCCTCACATCACACAGAGAAACTGCTCACAGCAGAGACCAGAATTACAACTCTATGAAAAAAATATTAGCTGAGCCACAATGTAGTTAAATACTAATATGAATGTTTAATTATACTTTCTCTGTGCCTAGCCTCCTCCACCCTGTGGCTGCTCTTCTCTCTGCTGGGATACATTGTGACGAAGATTATGTAGAAGGACATTCTCTCCTGGGAAGGCTGTAATTACTGAGAGGATCACCTGTCTAAATCTACTTCAGATCTGTCTCCTGAACTTATTTGCAAATTAATTTGTTCATTTAATATAGGGCTTCGGACACCTGGATGGAAAGATTAAGGCGTGTTCGGAGTGTAATATACACTACATTTAACGGTTGGTTTCAGGCTTCATGGGGCGTTCTGGTGGAGATTCATGAGGCAGGATGTGCCTGGCATGGGGGGGGTGTATCATGGGGTCTACACCTATTTATTTCTTAAACTTCTCCTTGTAAATTCCCAACATTTGTTTGGGTGAGCAGTAGTGACTGTTTTACCAGGGTGAGCAAGCTATTGTATTGCTTTTATCTGCATTTATTAACTAAAGCAGATAAAATCCATACAATATTAATTTACCTTCTCTCTGTATTTTTTAGTCAAAACAGCTGATTTTATTTCCCCACCTCCCCCACTTTCTTTCCCCTCTCCCTCTCTCTTTCCCTCTTCCCCCAGTCCTGTCTCTCCACCGCATCTTTCATTTATTACCGTTCAGTGAAATCAATTATTTTCACCTCTCTCTCTCTCGTCCAGCATTCTTGCTTTGTCCTCACGTCAACTGACTTACTTTCTTTGTCTGCTTTCTGTCTAAATAGCTGTCCGACTCTCCATATCTGCCAGCAGGCTATGTGCATTATGATGTCATTGATGAGCTCATGCCAGATACATACAGAGATACAAGACCCACTGGCATATATTAGATTTGAGGAGCTGTCAATAAACTAATCCAAAGTGAGGCACAGTTAACATGTGAGGCCTGGTACCTGAGGTTCTTCGCACACAGAAATCAGATACTGTACCAGTATGTTAGAAACTGGGCTAGACTAAAGCAGAGGTGTTTCACTAGCCACAGACCTTTACAAAGCTGTCCGAGAATCTCTTAACTGATAACTATGGGGTTCATTCAATATAGTCCAAGTTTTCAGCTGATAACGGGCGGAACCGCTGCTTAGGACTATATTGATTTACCCCTTAAGTCACCTACTTTAACAACTGCCCAAACTCTGGCTGGGAAAGTGTGTCCTTGAATAGACAGAGAGGTGGGACCTCAGGGAGCCGGAATGAGGGAATCACAGATCCCTTGGCAAACTTAAGCTAAACAAATTCATTGATAGGTATTGGGTATTATCCAAGGCTCTGAAATGTGTGTATCAACATGGCTCTAGAGCCCTGTGTGTGTGATTAACTATTTAGTTCTTCATCAAATGTGAATAACTTGTGCTGTAGACTGGATACATTAGATGTAAGATTCTCAGGCAGATTGGTTTACGCCAATACAATATTTTTCTGTGTGCAAAAAAGTGAAGAAAAACAACTGAACTGAAAAAATGGCACATTACACCTTAGAATACAAGCTGCAAGTAACTGCTTCCCTAACCCCCTAACTCGCTTCGTACAAGATGTCCACATATTCCTCTCCAGGTACAAATAGAGACACAATGGACAAACACGATTCGCATCGCTATTTGAAAGCCACAATGATCAGTCTGGAGAAAATGAATAAGTTGTCCGCAAGCCCCTTGTTACTGGGTGCATGTACATTTCTGGCCTGTATTGTTCTGTTACTTTCATGTTTATTACTTCTCTTGATGACACTAAATAATCATAATAAATAAGTTGAAGCATATTCCATGTATGTGTAAAGTTTTCATTTAAATATCTCCTAAGCCAGGGGTACCCAACTCCAGTCCTCAAGAACCCCCCGACCCCCCCAACAGGTCAGGTTTTAAGGATATCCCAGCTTCAGCACAGGTGGCTCAATCAGAGGCTCAGTCAAAGACTGCATCACCTGTGCTGAAGCAGGGATATCCTTGAAACCTGACCTGTTGGGGTAGTTTTGAGGACTGGAGTTGAGCCCCCTGCACTAAGCCAGTGGAATGTATTTAATTGAGTGAGTGTTCATGTATCCATGTTCCTTCTAATCACATACCATTTTCCTGATATACACAGAGTGGGGTCTATGGAAGACATTTCTGGGAGTCAACACATGAAACAACTTCTTTTGTTTCTTTTTTTTTTTTTTACCTTGCAGCTGTTTCTAATATACAACACTTGCTGATCAAACTGCAGATATTTTTGAGAAGGAGATTCATGCCATTTTAGATCACTCTATACAGTATGCAACAGTTTATACATCCCATTATAATGTGTGCATGCCAAACTCCCTGCGTATCCATCTGCCAAATGCCTCCCCGCACTTGCAGATACGCGGAGGCAGAGAGGTGTACAAAATGAATCTCTCAGAGAGATGTCACTGTTACATCATGCTTCATACGTAGCACCCACTGTTATGTATGTTTTTCCGAAACATGCGAGTCTTTCATGGCCTAGTGTCATGTTTGAAAACTGTAAACTTCCAGTAAAAAGAAGGTCCCTGCCGCACAGATGACTCGAAGGACGGTGGACCCTGTACAAAATGTTTTTAGAAATCTCAAACTGAACCAAAGAGTTCAAAGGCAAAAGGCTGGGTGTTTTAACAGGTGCCAGGGTGACAGCTTCAGCAATTCCATAACAGCTGTCTGAGAGCAATGTATGACGATGAGTTACCTTGTATGTATATCTTTATATAGTGCCTGTAGACGGACGTTCACAGAGGTACACAATTGGAGGCTTTATTAAGGTGAAATTATAATAGGCTTTATTGTGCCTTTTCCTTTTCATCAGGAAATCATCCAAACACAGGGGGGGAACAAAGCTTCTATTCACTTGGGAGTATCTCTAGTGAAAATACCATGCAATTAATTCACAACTCCCTAAGTCAAGCATGTCTCGCAGCCCCAAAACATATAGCATGAAAGAAGCAGATATAAGCAGTCTCTTAATAATGAAAGTCTTATCTGTTTCTTGCTGTAGAGTAATCTTCTCTGCTCTCCTGGAACCGCACCCGTGCGTGCACAGAAAATATCAGCATCCAGGTTTAGAAGTCTTATTTGGTGTCTTGCAATCAGCTATGCTGGGCAGAGCTCAAGACCGGTCAGCTCCAGAGATGTGTGTTCTCTTGGTCAGTCTCTCCTGGGAGACTCAAGAACACTCCTCTGTCTCCAAAGGTCAGCTCTCATTCAGAGCTAAGGAGTCCCTTCCTGTCTCAACAGACAGGATTTTGTAAGCAATCTAGATCAGGCAGGTGGTGTATATTAATTAACTACCAGCAGTTAACCACCACACTGCTAGATTAAAGGCACATTACTTGAACAGGGATTACTCCCCTGTTACATACCTCCCCTGTTTGTGGGAAGCTCGGGCTTGCCACGGCCAAAGCCCATCCTTCCACTCTCATTCTAGATATCTCAGTGACTTGAATGAGAGTGGATGGAGGAAGAGAACCCTCAGTCCTGTTGGGATTGAAGCCCTTTCTCCAGTTTATTCGTGTCTCCTCCTGAAGGTGTTTGAGATCAGCACCCCTCAGTCGCTCAAGGAGGACTTTCTCCAAGTATAGTCTTTTTTCTACGTGCGCGGTCATGAGATTTCCCTCGCGTCGGGTGCTCGTCTTATTGTAGGCATACTGTATGGCAGCAGTTGCAGAGCGTTTAAAAACAGCCCTTTGAGTTTTCCGCTCTTGAAGCTGTCGCTCTGCCCTTTTCCCACTCAATGGGGTTGCTAGTTCAGCCCCTTTTAGATTAAGTTGCAATTCCACACCCACTTCCAGAGAATGTCCCATCTTTTCAGCTTCATCAGCTAAAGATTCTTCTGGTTTTAATTCAGCACGTGTACCTTCTTTTGTTGCCTGCTGGGTGGTTGAAGGTTTTGCTAGTGCTTGTTTAGGTGGTTCAAATTTTGCAACCTTGTCTTTCAGACGAGCGTTATTCCCAGCTCTCACTGTACCCTTGTCTTCATGGGTTTTTGTGGCTGTGGGATACTCACGCTTAGTCAGGGTCAATACTTGTCCTTGTAGAACTTTCATCTCATCCGCGAGAGATCCCTGTTTTTTGAGTGCGTCTTGCAAGTCTCTTCTCAGGGAATTTATCTGTACACTTTGTTTTTTCTGAGCTTGCTTCCACATTTTCATTGCATTGTGAAGCACTTTGAGCTTCTTTGCTTGGGCCAGTTACTTGTTTCAGTTTCTGGACCTTCTTGTGCTCCCTTTTGTGCAGTGTCACCTGGGTTCTAAGCTTGGCCTTTAGCGATGCTTTGGTGATGCTCAGGGTAGCCTTCAGTTTCTCATGCTGCTTTGCGGGGACATACTGGGTAATCAGACGTTCCTGCAGTACTTGTATTTCTTTAACAGCCTGCAGATTGTCTTCCTGCAGAGTTCGCAGCTTCTCCTCGGACATCAGGAGGTGCGTAGGCAGACCTTGCAGTTGGTTCTGCAATCGGAGCTCTGCTTCAAACTTCTCACCTTCCAACAGTCTATTTATTTCCTTAAGCTCGTGCAGCTTTTCATTCTTTTCCTTGACTTCGTCTGTCAAATGAAAAATTTCGTCTTCCAGTTTTAAGTTCTCTTTTTAATCTTAAATTTTCTCCTTTTTCAGTCTCTGTACTATTCAGGGCCTCCTTGCAGTCCTCCATTTATGCACATCTGCTTTGAGAATGACAGTCTCCTGGCGTGAGACTTCCTTCTCTAGGTTGAGGGTCTGAAGCTCCTTCTGAGAGACTTTGAGATCTGTATTACGATTGACAATCGTTTCTTTAGAAATGTCCAGCTCCTCAGTGAGACTGTGTAGTTCCTTTCTGGAAACTTCCAGGTCTGTGTGGCAGCTGTTGGTCTCATGATGTGAGGCATCCAGTGCTCTGCGGAGTGTCTGAACCTCTTTCTGAGATACGTCCACCTCTGTCCGGACATTGTTGACCTCCTGTTGTGAGGCATTCAGCTCTACATGAAGAGTGTGAACCTCTTGCTGAAAGACTGTCATCTGCTTTAGTGTCTCCTCATACTTCCGCTTCAGCTTAGTCATCATTTTATCAGATTGGCTTTGCTTTTCATCCATGGCGGAAATAGTAGCGTTTGCATTATCTAGCTCAGTCTTGAGATCGTCCAATTCTGTTCCAGATTCAGAGTACATTGCGAGCACCGTCTTCTGTAACTCAGCATTATCTTCTCTCTCAAGTTTCAATTGTTCCCGAAGTAGATCACAGTCACGCCTGGCAATTATCAGGGCGTCTTCAGGGCTGGTCAAGGGATCGTCACTCACTGGTTCCGGCTCCGCTTCTGTTTGCTTTACACAATTTACTTGCTAGGTGCAATCTCTCTGCTTCAACCAAATAATGTGGTTTTCTGCTTGAGTTCAGTCTCAACTTTGGGTATTATGACATTCACTCTTCACACTTTGGGATACCTTTTACACAGTTCAGCAATTCCTTTTTTCAAGTAGGCAATTTTACCCTCAGTACTTGTTTTATGAAAATTCCCCTGCTTCAGCACAGTCTTGCATCAATTTTCACACTTTTCTGCATATACTCCATTCACAGCTGGTAGTCCTATGCGGGGTGGCAGCCTTTACTTACAGAATCAGTACCGCTCGTGGGTCACCATCTGTTTTCACTGCTTCAGCTAAATATTTGAAAACAATAAACGCCTCTCCCTTTTAAGGGCTAACTCACTTCTTGAACCCTGACTATGGCTGGAAGGCAAACCCCCTATTTCAATTACACTTTATTGTGATAGGCAAATAAGGTTTACCTGCTTCAGCAGTCTCTCTCTCTCTCTCCTCTTGGGATTGGGGAAAAGAGTCCATCTGTGGTTTTGTAAGTTTCAGTGCAGTGTAGATATCCTGCCTGGGTGTGTCTCTAACTCTGTCTCTGCTGCATGAGTTCATTTGGCCAGGCTGTTTGTAGGCAAAAAGCACCAAAAAAATTCACAGGCAATCTATCTCCGGGTCCCTTCAACTTCAAAGACCACCTCTCGTCCCACTTCTGACGACCATATGTAGGCGGACGCTCACAGAGGTATGCAAGGGGGACTGGTTATGGTGAAATTAAATAAGGCTTTTATTGCGCCTGTTTCCTTAATATCAGGAAAACATCCAAACAAGGGGTAAACAAAGCTTCTATTCACTTGGGAGTATTTCTAGTGAAATACTATGCAGTCCACAACTCCCTTTAGATAAGCATGTCTCCCAGCCCCAAACATATATCATGAAATAAGCAGTATAAAAAGTCTTATAAATGAAAGTTTTATCTGTTCCTTGTGGTTAGAGGGAAAATCTTCTCTGTTCCTGGGTTGCTACCTTTCCTCAGGTTTTGTCAGCATGCAGGTTTAGAAGTTTCCCCTGTGTCTTGCAACCAGCCTCTTCTGGTAGACTCAAGACGCCTGTCCCCATGTCAGTCTCACAAGTTGTGAGAGTCAGGGACAATCTCCCTTTCTGTTTTAAGGGCAGGCTTTTCTAAGCAACCTAATCAGGCAGGTGGTGTTTGTTAATTGACTACCAGCAGTTAACCCCCACACTGCTATATTATAGGCACATTACCTGAACAGGGATAACTCCCCTGTTACAGGTCACCTTACTAAATTATTAAACTAATTTACTTATTTATTTATAACATGTTTTACCAGGAAGTAATACATTGAGAGCTACCGCTCGTTTTCAAGTATGTCCTGGGCACAGAGTTATAATGACAAATACATAGTTACAAATACATAGTTACAATGAGTGAAAACGGTTATCTAGTACATTATATACACAACATTGTATGCACAGTAAAGATAATATATATTATAGGCGTATATAACAGGCGTATATATAATAAAGTTAGGACTCTTGTCTGGTCACCTCATAATACTATGACATCCAAACCTATAGGTGTTACTTTTTCTCCCACCGCTACTTGTTAGTTCAGTGCGGGTCTTTCCCCGCCCGGCCAAGAGATGATAAAAAAAACAAAGAATATAGCAGTCATGCGGGATATACCATTCGACTCTATTTCCATCCCGTATGCTAAAAACTTGGCAACCCTAACTGAGTGGTAATTAGTGTTCCATTAACAATGTGTTAATGACGTCTCCTCAAATTGACTGGGGAAGGTGGGAGTTGAATATGAACAGTACAGATAAGGCCATTTAGTGATTGGAGAAAAAGGAATCCGAAGAGGAGCTGAAAGCCCCGCAATAAAGATAGGGTGAGTGAAACATGTTTGTGTGATGCATCCGGGAGTGTTCATGTGAACTGCAAAAAATATCAGATTCTGAACTGAGAAGATATTTATATAATTATAAAGAGAAACGTCCCAGCGAGTTAGAATTTCTGAATATGACAATTATTCATTGGTTCAGGGGACCTTGCAGGTCAGGGTCTGACATTATTACTAAACAAAACACTAGGATTTCAAACCATTAACCGGCCATTGAAAATAATGCCTGAAGACTAGCGGGGGCTTTCAATAATAAATTGTGCCCTTCTGTTTATTATTTTCTCAAACTCGCAATGGCAATCTCATATCTCCTGCTCTGGTTACAAATAGAGGATGGTACCGTGTTAGCAGGTAGAATAGATACAAAAAAAGTAATACCTTTAATATTGAACTTTTGGTTAAAAAGAGTGCAAGCTGGGGACGCAGCTCCCAAGAGCGTGGACTAATTCAGTCTATAACAGTTGGATTTTCACACAAAAAAACACTGGAAAAAGCATTAGCAAAAACTGAAAATTAGATGAAGATGCCTCAGAAACCCGAGAACCTAACCATATGTGCCAGACAGTCCAGATTCGGAACAAGAGGAGAATATGGCCCTGTATACTACAAGGGATCTACAAAAGCTGTTACATGAGATTTGGTGTCTCCTTGCACTCCGAAATCCAAATTGTCGTAGCTGAACTGAAAGCGGAGGTGGTGGCCCATGACACGAGGACGGATGCCATTGAGAGTAAAGTAGATGAAGTTTGAAACCGCGGCAGTAGAGGATATTCGGGTGCTCCAACATGAACTAAATGAGTTTAAAGAGCATCAGGAAGAGGCTGACAATCGGGGGCAAAGACCGCAATTGCTGTGCTAGTTATAGACCAATCTGACTTTTAAATTTGGACCTAAACACCTTTACTAAAATCTTATCCACCAGACTGAATATGTTACTGGAAGTATTGATTCACCCGGACCAGGTAGGATTTGTACCACATAGACAGGCTTTTGACAATACAAGATGCACAATAGATATCATACGGTATATTAACCATGTTGATCCCTTCATTGTTCATCGTCTTGGATGCGGAGAAGGCGTTGGCTTTCGAGGAAAGTGTTTAGATGCTGTCAAGGCACTGTACCATAACCCTTTGTGTCCATACCCCATCAGTCCTAATGAATAGCTTATACCTCAAGCTGTTTTCTATTTGCAATTGTACCAGACAAGGCTGCCCACTGCTGCCACTTATCCTTGCCCTCGTTATTAAACCCCTGGGTGCAAAAATCTGTGCTAATGAAAGTATAAAAGGCCAAAATGCTGCCATTGTGTAATTTTAATAAAGTGCCTAAATACTGGGGAGTTTGTGAGTGTGATTCCTGTTGTCTTTCTTACTAATTGTAGAATGTATATTTAGCTGTATTACACTATATACACCTTTTACCTCTTGCCTATATGGGGAGGATTCATTCAGAGTGATAAACGATTTCGAGAAAGGAGAACATAAAAAGTAGATACAGAAAAAACACTATAAAAATACATTTCTAAAGGCTAAAACCAAAGATACAAAAATTGTGAGTGATTCAGGAGACCTAAACACAGGAGGCTTTACTTTATAACAGACATACTGTACCATTCTGTGTTTCTTTGCTGTCTTTTCCGCTTTATAATTATGTGAATTTAAAGAAATTAGTGGTACTGTGTCTACTGGGCATAATTGTATGAGGGTTAGAAGCAGCAGACGTGTCTCTACACAGAGTCTAGACGCTAAAAGATTCTGCTGTGCGGCTCTGTTCTTTATCTCCTAACCATGACCAGTTATACTATGGCATGATAACCTATTATTGGTGAAACATAAGGAGGATCTATTTGGCAGATACAAGCAAGAGGGGGGATCAGAATCGCATGCCATGTACTGAATGTTGTATAGGCATCTGGATTCATACCCCATCTACTCTGTTACCTCTATGAAGATTTTTTTCACTGCAGTATGAGAGCATTGGCAATATTTAGACTCAGCTATTACATCTATACAGTACTATTGGAAGGTAACTTTCTTCTGAGCAGCATGGGGTAAGGGGCAATCAGAATCACCTACCTGTGTTAAGTTCACCTGATTCATACCTCTGTTTTTGGACCAAGCATTATTTGTTCATCTTTAAATGAAGCAAGATTATTACTTCAACACCTACCATAGGTAAAACAATAAGAAGGTATTGCCAGAAGTTACTAGCAAGAGGGGGAATTAGAATTGTTTGCCATATACTGAACCGTGTACTGTACAGACATATGTATTCATACCCTCACCTATTTTATCTTGCTACTTATGTGACGATTCACTATTTTTGCCACATAACAGCATAGTAAGATACTCTCAGAGGCTATATAGTCTGTTACTCCTACACCATTGTAACCAACAGTCTTCAGTGTAGATCTGTACAAGGGGCAATCAGTACCACCCGTCTGGATTAAGCCACATACAGCCAATCGGTCTCTCATCCGTATTAGATAATCTACTTCAAAGTTTAGTCCATAACAAAATCACACTGTAACACCCTCTCTAAGTGATTCCTTCACGTTGCCAACAAACTGCTACCTTGTTCGTCTATAAAGATACACTGTCAACTCTAGATCTACCTAAAAGGTATCAGTAAGATTCACTGGATACTGTACCTCTAAAGGACAAGCGGTCTCCTTTAAAACCGTTGGTATTGCTGCCAATCTATTATTCTTAACATTGATCGCATTGAGCATAATCCGGACAGGTTAAATATAATACATCTTCCTCCATTTGTTTCACACTATTTGTAAGAAACTGCAAGCTATTTGCTAAACAGGTTTTTTCCCCCTTTAAGGGTTTAAACCAGCATCTAAAGCTGCAGCTAGGTTCTTATACTTATAGAACCTGCTCACCAGGGCTCACTTGTCACAACAGCAATATATATACACTTCATTTATATTGCAAGAAAGAATAGCTAAGGAGATTAGTCCTATTGCTACTCAGCCAGTGTAGTCTGGATCATAGGAGGTTTTACATACACTATTTGCAGTGTGTGTTTTAGCTGCATTTATTTATTCATCACCCTCTCTTTGTAATTGTTTTTTTAAAGTTTGAGTGTATTTATTTATTATATGATGTATTAAAGTTTATTTTAAACCATACCTTGGCGATCCTACAAATACCCTATACATCAAGGTATTTGTTCTTGTACATAAACCAAATTACTCATTTCTATACCATTGTTAGATTCAAGGACTAGGATTTATTTGTACCATAAGAGATACAAACCGGTATCATTAATAGCACAGTATCTTACTTCATACCGGTACATTTGGGTTTATCTAGGAGTGCACCTTACAAAAGGATATTTCATCTTTCCCCTCCCCCTGCCTTCCCCTTCTGGTTATGAGTCTTCATCACATGTTCACCTCTAGGATTAGTCACTCAAATGAACACCAACAAGTGGTCAGTGTCAGTGTATATTATACAGATATTGCGCGATATTTTTATATATAACATACATATACTACACCAGCGGTGGCCAACTCCAGTCCTCAAGGGCAAACAACAAGTTAGGTTTTAAGGATATCCCTGCTTCAGCACAGGTAGCTCAATCAGATTGAACCACTGATTGAGCCACCTGTGCTGAAGCTGAAACTGATTGAGCCACCTGTGCTGAAGCAGGGATATCCTTAAAACCTGATCGGTTGGTGGCCCTTGATCACTGGAGTTGGCCACCCCTGTACTACACCACATGGTCTCTGTGCTTTCTTCTTTCACGTGTCATATGACCCTCCCACTTTGAACATTGGCGCCAAGGAGAACCATCTGGTTACAAGTTATAAAAGGCATTGGGTTTAAATCCTAAGAGTGTAAGCTCTCTCCGTGTGCAGGCAATGACCTGCTGACCCTTACCAGACCCTTGACATCTCTCCCTAACCTATTTCAGGAACTAACAATATATGGATCCCGCTGGGGTTATAGTATTAATAATAGCAAGATGGCAAGGCCAGATCTGAAACTGCTTCAAATTAATTTTAATTTTAAATGAAAGACAAAAAGTCTAAAATACCTAGGCATTACCATTACTAAAACCTATAACCAACTATATCACTCCAATTCCCCCCCTCACCCCCCCTCACCCCCCCTCACCCCCCTCCCCCCCCCCCCACCCTTCTTGACAAAAAATTGAAAAAAGATATGGAGGCCTGGCAAGCCTTTCCAAGGTCTTGGCTCGGGAGGATAGCCTCAATAAAAATGAATGTTCTTCCGCGTATCCTTTACTTATTTGAGACCCTACCCGTCAAAGTCCCAGAGATGGTCCTAATAGTCCTCCAACGCACGTCTCCTACATTTATCAGAGCAGAGGATCAAACTCTCCACCCTTCATAGTTCAAATCAGATAGGAGGACTTGTCTTCTCTAACTTTCAAAATAGTGCCTGGAATTCCCCGAGTGGTTCCAAAATGTGGACGAGTATTGAAACCGATTGCCTAGGAGTAAGAGTTACGTCGGACCTAACTTGGCTTCAATAGAAGCACAGACCTTAGGACATTTGTTATTTCACTGTGATTACATTTTCTTGCTCTATATGGGATTACTGTAGTACTTGACTGTAATAAAGTGTTTCAGGTGGCACCGTCCCCCTCACCTATGTCTCCACTAAGGGATAACCAACTCGTTGTCCCTTGTTGTGTCTCAGGCACATTCAATGACTGGTCTAGCAACAATATTATGAGGATAACCCAGTTAGTAAAAAATGCAAAAAAAAAACCTCCAGTTCATTAAGTCAGCGGTGCGCAAACTGGGGGGCGTGAGATTGTCTGCAGGTGGCGCGGGGTTTACTTCCATTACATTAAGTGCCGGAGTAGCGGCGAAGGCCTCTGTAAACCTCACTTAACTTGGCTCCAGCGGCTTCTTAGACGCGTCGCCATGGCAAATGCGAGGTCATGTGACGTCACACTGCCATGGCAACGTGACGTCATGACACCGGAGTCGAGGTAAGAGGGCGGGAGGGCGCGGTGAGAGGGGAACTGCCGGCAGGGGGGCGCAGGGAAAAAAGTTTGCGCTCGCCTGCATTAAGTTACAAAAAAGATACTCTTTACCCCTCCGCACATTCTTACAATATATTCAACTAGCTCACAACTAGCTCATATTGCAAGAACACTAGACTTAAATACAAGTTTAAGAAGGCTCCACGAGGTTGAGTCTTAATAACCCAACTAAGAAAGGCCTAATCTTAATGCTTTACCAAGCACTAAATATTAAAGGCTCTGAATTACTGGATAGGCACAAACGGCAATGGGAATGAAATTTGGGGGTCTCATTAGATTTGGAAAAGTGGGAAGAAAGATGTGAACGTACAGCTAAATCCTTAATACTGTAAGTGTCCTTATCTAGGAAAATGCTTATAAATTCCTGTATGGATGGTACCTGGTCCCGACTGAACTCAATAAAACCTACCCCAGGGTTTCCCCAATGTGTTGGAGAGAATGTGGCCAACTTGGCATATAAATGCATGTTTGGTGCTCCTGCGTCAAAATAGAGACATCTTGGAAAAGAATACTATGGGCCTCATGCAGTAAGCGACGAATATGTGAAATCGGCAAGCTTACCGATTAGTCATGTTATTGGCGATTTTCCCTCTCCGTATGCAGTAAGTGCCGAATACATTCAAAATCAAGCCGAAAACAAATCCGCCCACTCTCACGATGATTAGCCGATCACACACAGGTGTATCGGCGTGCGTGGCGGGGTGCTGTTACGGTCGCCAATCACAAATCTTGCTGAATCAGGCGAACCAAGCATGTATTGGATAGCGCGCCATATTTAAAGGCAACGTGTACTGTTAATCATTCTCTGTGTTGTTGGGAGTGAGAGAGAGAGAGACGCACAGAGCTGGCTGATTTAATATTTGCATATTGACTGAGAGACTTGTTGTGTATTGTGAGAGCTTTGTCCTTTGTTGTTTTGTTTACATCTTTGTCTTGTTTTATATGTGGAAGTGTTTCGTGTGATTGGCTGTACATTTGTTGTCTGTTTTTTGTGAGTGCTGTAAGTATGCCCGCAAAGCGTGGGAAGAGTGATGCTGGTGGGAGTGGGAGTGCTACTCGTGCGAGTACGCGTCGGAGTGAACGTACTGTTCAGGGGAGTGATGTTGCTAGGAGTGCGAGTGCTGTTGCTGGGAGTGCGAGTGCTGTTGCTGGGAGTGGGAGTGCTGTTGCTGGGAGTGGGAGTGCTGTTGCTAGGAGTGCGAGTGCTGTTGGTGAGAGTGGGAGTGCTGTTGCTAGGAGTGCGAGTGCTGTTGGTGGGAGTGCTGTTGCTGGGAGTGGGAGTGCTGTTGCTGGGAGTGGGAGTGCTGTTGCTCGGAGTGGTAGTGCTGTTGCTGGGAGTGGGAGTGCTGCTGGTGGCTCAGTTGCTGATGGGGTGTCTGGTGGTGGCGTGCTTGCTGGTGGCCAGCTTTTGGAGTCTCTTCCATTGGAAGAAGGAGAGTCCAGTCAGCACCAGCCAAGCTCTGAGCCTAAACCTGGTCGGAAGAAACGTGTGGAGAAGCCACGTAATCCTCGCTTCAATGACCAGGAAAATAGAGCTCTTGTCACTCGGATTCTGGAGCACTATGACAGTCTCTATGGACATTTATTAGGTAAGTGTACCTTTCCATTTATTCTTCAAATACATTTTATCCCAGGGCATGTGAGTTTTGTTAACATGCAAATATTGCTCAAGAATATATTTCTATGTTAATTATTGTGGAAAAACATATTTTTTTCATGCGTTACAAGGACAACAAAACACGGGCGTTCAATTAGCGATAACTGCATTAAATATGAATGCAAGCTTGCTTACATGTCTAGTTTTAGTAGTGAATGCTCATGTGCTTCACATATTACACGTCAAACAGCATGTTTTCTATCTCTTGGAACAGCTAGCAGTGTAGGAAACTGGTGCTTCTATAATTATGAATTAACGTCATATATTTTGTTTGTATTTCAAGGGCGGACAAGTTCAACAAGCAAACATGAAATGTGGGACACAATAATAATTGGTGTCAATGCGTGTGGGAATCGTGTCAGGGACAAGTATCATTGTCGGAAAAGATTTGATGATATTAGGTCAAAATTAAAAAGGAAAATTCAAGACCAACGCGTGCATGCTACTGGCACTGGAGGTGGGCCGACACCACAACGTCTGATATTAACTCCATTGGAGGAGCTGCTTCGGGCAAAATTACTTCCCGTCGTCGTGGAGGGCTTGGCCGGTGACCGTGACATTGGAATTTATCCCTCACAATTTCCACCAGGTGATAAATATTACTGTACTAGGCGTGTCGTTGCTTACAGTTATTTTGCATATTTCCGCTGCTTTTTATAGTGTCTTCCCAATATAAACATACCTACATCTATATATGTATATGTCTGTTTCTCTCTCTCTCTCATATATATATATATATATATATATATATATATATATATATATATGTGTGTGTGTGTGTCAAATTAGACATATATGTTGTAGTCCTACTAAAAGCAGTAACTAATATACCACGTTGCATTGCGTGCTCATTTGCATGTGAATTCCCACAATGCTTTGCTGCATTGGAAGCAATTTATGGTGGGTGAAGATGGGGAACAACAGGGTAGCACACATGTGTAACACATGCTAATGAGAAATTATTACTAGCTACTGTTACAGAACATAAATATGTATAATATTCATGTGTATATTATTTATTTAACTCATACAAACACGACATTACTGGCTATTCTAATCATGCATCGAATATATTGCATGCAACGGCCTACAAACATCACTAGCACAAACAAATGTCTACTTGTTTATTAAAAGGTCCATTTTTGCTTTATGTCATATACAGACAGCATAATGAGGCACACGTAGCATATGTTATGTCATTGTGTTCATAACTTAAACACTGCAGACGACTATTTAGCTCCTCTACCATTGTGTTAAAGCAGCTGCAATGAATATGTCATCACAGCATACACGTCAACAGAGGGGGTGGGGTTCAGCACACACACAAATTACAGGGTCATCTTAGGGTCAACTTAGTTCACACCATTTTCACCTGTTTGAAGTAATTGAAAGGTCTGGCTGATTAGGCTTTTTGGGGAAGGGAATACCGTTCTTACAACCTGACTAGCACAACTGAAGTTAATCACACTAATTTGAAAGCTTAACTCTAGCTACTAAATGCCCCAACAAGTCATTAGTTATCAAACCGTACGTCACACATTAGTTCACTCATATCTATAGTTGAACTACTATCAACGACACATTATCACACACTGCATGTGTTGTCTTGTTGAGTGACAGCCACATTCAGGTGTGCCACATCTTCTATTAATGTACCACACATATCCTGTACCAAAAACAAAACTTTTTGCAATATGACCACCTTCATGATAACCATTGTGAATGTTCATCTCATGATAGTTATGTACATTATGATACTGATATGACTACACAACATATGATTTTTATGTACAAATTTAATCAATTTATCCTCACGCATTACTGCAGAAACATAGTATGTTGTATGTTAGGGAACTCAAAAGTTCTAAGTACACAGGCATGTACATTGTTATTACAACTATTTATGTTCACTTTCACACACACATTTTCGGTTAAGAAACTGATGCTGTTAGGTACTCATAAATACAGAACATACAATAAGTGTTTGTTCAATATTTACACATGTAAATGTAAAACTAATGTTATTGTTATATATAGTTGCCCCTGGAGGACATGTGTCACCTGAGACGGAACAAGTG
Organism: Ascaphus truei; assembly: GCF_040206685.1. Taxonomy (NCBI): domain Eukaryota; kingdom Metazoa; phylum Chordata; class Amphibia; order Anura; family Ascaphidae; genus Ascaphus; species Ascaphus truei. The sequence continues at coordinate 34,735,566 of NC_134488.1, read as the reverse complement.
TCTTCACCTGGGTCATGCAGCTCAACACACCTAGAAGGTGAGTGTATGAGTTGGTGGCCATATAATATGTGCACTTCTATATGTTATGTTGTCATGTTCATTATTTGTTTTGCACATGTTCTTTAAATAGGATTACTTAGTGTCAGTGAAAATGAAGTGTAAGGCAACATGTATTGTGTTAGTGATGTGAACTATCATGTAGGAGTTGTGAGTTTAGAGCAAGTGTTCATTCATTCATATTTCATACTGAGTCCACACATTATTCGTAAGTCAAGGTAGATTTTAATGTGAGGTTATGAAACGTATGGAAACATGTTAGTTGTTACTTATGACACAGTATAATAACATAGTAAAACAGCAGAGATTAACATGCCATTTAATAATGTGTACATTTATTTTTAGAACATGATGATGAAGATGATGATGATGATGCCGCCATAGACACAGAAATACAATCAAGTGAGCATGAAGAGGTTCCAATTGAAACAGTTTTACCGCCAAATCGTCCATCAACTAACACATACGATGCAATAGTAGCTTCTGAGGGAAAAATTGTGGAAGCAGAAAATCGTCGCCATTCTGATCTGATGACAGTGCTGGAAAGGATGATTGCACTGCAGGAAGAAACGATATCACAATTGGCACATCTCCACAGAGTCTTCATTGAGGTGCCTAAACAGTTGCAAAAAATCAACACCTCATTCGAAGCATTAGTTGTTCAGCAAACCCAAGCAAATTACTTGAGAATGACTACTGTACCACATTTCAACTTCAACACCTCACAGGCAGGATCTTTACATGCTGGTAATTTTTCACCACATGCATCTGATCTTCATTCCCCAGGTCCGAATGTTACCGGTCAAGTAGCAGACATTGCTGTGCATGTTCCTGATGACATCCTATCGCTGCCATCTGTAGAAAATCAGGAGCTGACACCTACAAAGGAGGTGACAAAAACAAAACAGCACAAGCAGTTACTACTGACCAGTTTTTGGACACAAACAAAAAAAGACACACATGAAACAGACCAACCATCACTTGTGCAGTCTCTACCAACTTGCTCACATGTGTCAGTGGGCACAAGCCCTGTCGGTGAGTCACTGGCCACAAGCCCTGTCCGTGAACAGTCACTGGCCAAAAGCCCTGTCGGTGAACAGTCACTGCCCAAAAGCCCTGCAGGTGAGTCACTGCCCAAAAGCCCAGTAGGTGAGTCACTGGCCACAAGCCCTGTCCGTGAACAGTCACTGGCCAAAAGCCCTGTCGGTGAACAGTCACTGCCCAAAAGCCCTGTAGGTGAGTCACTGCCCAAAAGCACTGTAGGTGAGTCACTGCCCAAAAGCCCTGTAGGTGAGTCACTGGCCACAAGCCCTGCCCGTGAAGTGCCAGAGGCCACTCAAAGTGGCTCTGTTGTGGCTAAAGTTGTTGCAAAACGAAAAAGGAAAATCCAAGAGACAACAAGCAGGCCTGTTACTCGCTCTCAAAAGGAACAAAAAAAATAAATGTTATAATTCACTAAATATGTCTTTGGCCTTGTTTTGTTGACTTCAGATTATCTAATTAATATTGTATGTATGCTGAAGACTGTGTTGTTTCCAAACTTTCAAGTATGTTCTTGTACACGTGAAGTTTTGGAAATGTTAACAGTCCTAATTAATGAATAGTGTTATAAATATTGATGTATTAATCGTCTGTTCAGTAATGGTCCACCAGGAGCCAGTTGCTATGTTTAGAGAAGCTGCCATTGACTTACCTGCAAAACATTGTATTTGGGTGTGTTACTTGATGTAATCATTGCATGTGCATATTATTCACATGCAATTAAAAACACACATCTATTTAACTGCAAACATCTTTCTTGTCCATGTACAGCAGGATTATGTGTAAAATATTACTTACCTTCGCCTTGCTTGGTGTTACGCCGATGCTCGCCACAAACCGGGACCGGACCGCGGGGCTGAGGTGGGGTTATATAATCACCGACCTGAGTCCACGCAGACTGATCCGGAGTGCGCAGTTCGTAGTCGTACATCGCAGGGTCAGGATTGGAGAAGGCAGCATCGTCGTTATGGAAGCAGGAGTTCGGCAACAGGTAGTCAGGATTTCCCCGCTTCAGCTTAGGAGCGTGAGCGCGGGGGTGGCTTCTGCGCGAGGAGCGGCCTCGGCCCATGACGCCGATCTCAGCAGGAGGAGACAGCAGGCTGGCCGAAGTTCACCGCAGGGCAGCGTCGGGTAGAACCAACGCTTCAGCGCAGAAGTCCAAGGCAGGTCACTGCAAGAGGATCGCAGCAAGCCGCAGGAAAGGAAGGGTAGCCACTGCTAGGAGGGAATGCAGCAGGTACCGGTGCTGGCAACACGCTTCAGCACAGACGTCCCGGGTAGGCCACTGCAGGAGAATAGCAGCAGGCCAGTGCTGGCATCAACGCTTCAGCACAGACGTCCAGGGCAGGCCACTGCAAGGAGATAGCAGCAGGCCGCAGGAAAGGAAGGGTAGCCACTGCTAGGAGGGAATGCAGCAGTACCAGTGCTGGCATCAACGCTTCAGCACAGACGTCCAGGATAGGCCACTACAGGAGAATAGCGGCAGGCCACAGGACAGGAAGGGTAGCTACTGCTAGGAGGGAATGCAGCAGTTACCAGTGCTGGCATCAACGCTTCAGCACAGACGTCCAGGGTAGGCCACTGCAAGGAGATAGCAGCAGGCCAGTGCTGGCAACAACGCTTCAGCACAGACGTCCAGGACCAGGCCTCTGGATACTCAGGAACTTGGAAGGTAAGAACGCTAGGAGAGAGGCCTGGGGTGGTTTGTGGCAGAGTCAGTAACATAGAGATAAGAATAGTTATGCTCGGCGCTGGTTCAGAGCCAACGCCTAGAATATAAAGGGCGGAGATCCAATCACAGGAGGAGGGTGTGTGAGAATTCCTCCAATGAAGTAGCACAGGGCAGAAGCTGCAATGAGAGGCAGCACCTGTGCCATAGATTGCCAGAGGAAGCCTGCAACTGCACATGTCTGCAAGGCAATAGTCAAAGCCAGTAGTGGATTCCTTACAGTACCCCCCCCTTCAGGTGAGACCTCCGGACGAACAAGATCCATCACAGATTTGGGGGACATGGAATTGTTCCTAAACCTCCTTAGGCGAGAGGTGGCATTGAAAGCCCATAGTTTGTTGGGATTCCTTACAGTACCCCCACCACTGGGTGAGAAGCCTGGGTGAACAGGACCATTCATAGGTCTGGGAGACATTGAGTTGTTCCTGAAGTGTCTCCGGCGCGAATTAGGTCCACAATCCAGATGTACATTGGCGAGTGCCATGAAAGACAGCGGTGGTACTGCAGTTCTTGGTACATGGACAATGGAACCTGAGGGCTCCGGAATGGGAACATCGGAAGGACAGTAGCCAGGTGTCCGGTGCATAGTAATAGTCCAAGAGTTAGGGACACAGGACACAGATTGTTGGACAAAAATGGCAGAGGGACCTTCAGAGAAGGCAATGTCTTTGGTGAAATCAGCACGGAGGAAGTTGCGAGAGTCTTTAGCTTCCAAGGAATTCCGGGTGGTGGTTAGCAAGGGAATGGGGCGGGAGGGTTCACTACACACTATTGCAGCGGTACTTTTGATACCAAGCAGGGTTGCTATCCCAAGCAATTTGCGAGAGTCTGTAGCAGTGTGTATGCAACTCATGGTACTGGCAGTTGAAGAAGGATCCGCTTCCTTTGGTTTGTGATCTTTAGAGAGAATCAAATCCGAAATTGTGGCCTTGGCGAAGGACATAATAAGCATGTCTATACCCATAGTGGACCCATAGAGAACAGGAACGGACGCTTCAGGTAGAGCGACGAGGTCCAGTAAGGGTGTCTTCGTCTTAGGGAGAGGCCAATTGCCATACAGAACGGGCACTTTGGGCACCGCACAGAGACCTGCGAGTAAGGAGTCCGTTTGAAAGGTGAGAAAACAGATTTTATCCAAAAAACAAGGCAGGCGGTTAAGCGGTGCATCAACCTTAGGGAAAAAAGTCTTGGGGTTAAAGCTGGGTGCCTCCAACACAGAGAAAGAAGACAGAGAACTAGAGCTTGGCTTCGGAGTGGAGGTCCCAGGTACCCAGGTCTCACATGATACTGTGGGAGAAGCAATGCAAATTGTTACTGTTTTAAACATACACTGGCGACACACTTTATTCGAGCTCGGCTACTCCCACGAATTCGGGTATACCCGGGTGTATTGAGGTTTGTGACTGTTTTCTGCCCGAGTGCATTGAGGTATTTTCCGGCAGGGATTGAAGCATTTTATTCCCGTTGGCTGCAATACTGCACACTACATATATATATACTGCATTACAATTCATGAATTTATGCCATCTGGTAGACACGCGAAGCATTGCAGCCTATTAAATCCTAATCATTATCATTTAACAGATCAGCCGCCCATCAGCCAGGCATGAACCCAGGCTGGGAAGGCAAATGCAACGGGGCTTGTCAGAGGTGAGGAGCGGCGCATTCCAGGTATCTGCCAGGTACATACCGGGTATTTGCTCGAATAAAGTGTGTCGGTGCAGTAGGGTTTTTAACATCGGTAGCTCCAGGCACCTTTTTGAGAGGTAACCCTAGTTTTGGGACAGGACAGTCAATAGCAAGTACCCCAAGTATTGTGGAAGACACAGAGAAAAATAAGTCCATTTTAAAGACGGGATCTTCTGAAAAAAGGGAAAGTTCCAAATGCGATACCCCTGAGTTTGTGGTAGTAGACATACAGTCAGTAGTGGATACCCCGAATACTGTGGGCGAATCAGCATGAAACAGTATTATTACAGGAATGGGCATCCCAGACTTAAAGTCATTTTTAATCATCCCGGAGGCTGTGGCATGATCCGTGAGAGAAACTGGGGTAAACTCTCCAACAGACACAAGGGACATCTTGCTTGTTACAGAATTGGGTCCCTGAGAATCCCTAGTGAGGGCATCAGACTCCATGGGAGACTTAGTGACAGGGCTTTTGGAACTGATTAAAGGAATTGCAGGTATCACAGATTTAATAGGAGAAATACCTTGCAAAACAGAAATTTTAGTAAAGGTGATAGGCATCACAGATAGAACAGACAGAAGTAAGCTAGGCAAGGTTGCTTCTATAACAGAAGATTTGGCAGCGGCAAAGCTTAACTCAGCGGCTGCTGGAGAACTTTTAACTACAGTGAGAAGGGACTGCAGATTTACAAAGTCAGGGATAAAGGGAGTCTCAAACTTGAACGCCTGATCCTTCAAAAAGAAGGGCCCTAACTTTAATGGTACTGAGGGAGCAACAGCAGATACGCTGATCTCAGTAGGGGTCATTTGGAAAGCAGCATAATATGTACTGTTCGCTTTAAACCCTAGGATTTGAGAAAAGGAGAACTCAGACAGTGCAAGTGGGGCAACCACGCCTGTGCTGGTCTCTGAAGTGGGTATTTGGGAAAGAGTGTCTGGGACATCAGAAACGACAACAGATTCCACGAAAAGGGGTCTATGCTCAGAAGTAGGGGTCTCAGCTCTCTGAGTGACAGACGGGGTGAGTGAAATACCTAGGAGTAGGGATTCTGCGAACAGGTTTAGAGAAACAAACGGCTCCAGAATACTTTTTACTGGAGCCAGTATATTTACCGAAAGTTCAGGGGGCATAGCCCCGAGAATTTTAGCCGAGTCAGAGGACAAAAGGGGTTGATCCTCTGAGGCTAAGGAGGTGTCCCTGACTGACGAACTAAAGGGATCTACCAAGGAAGGTTCACAGGGCTGACCTGCAGGGGTTAACATAGGAAAAACCCCAAGGGTTAAATTACTCTGTACCTGAGAATCAGAGAAATAGAAGCTAGTCTCCGAGAGTGGGGTCATAGGGGGTTCTGCCTCTTGCCCTAGGGACCTATCATTAGACTGCGGAATACTAGGGTTAGCAGTAGGAACCTCACAGAGCAGACTAGCAGGGGTTAATACAGAAAAAACCTCGGAAACAGAGCTTAGAATTTTTGGTTTAGGAAAAGAGGGCAAACAGGATTCATTCTCTGGTGCTAGGGAAGACACACTGACCTGGGTACTGCAGGGATTTACAGTGGGGAACGCATAAGCCTGACTAGCAGGGGTTAAGACCGAAATAACCTCAGGGACAGAACTTAGGGAGGTTAACTCAGGATTAGGGAGCGTGGCAGCTTCTTCCTTAGCGGGCAGCGACAGAGAAATGGTTTGACCATTCTTAGGAGAGAGAGGTAACCCCACAGGTTCAGTAACAGGACTGGGAGCACAGAGAATCTGCCAAGCAGCAGCATAGCTGGCAAGGAGGGGATCCTGTTCTATTATGTGAGTGTCTAGTGTTGAGGAAAGTACATGGAGTGTATCTTGAGACTGGGCCAACATGAGAAGGGCGCTCTGTTCTACTAGATGAATGTCCAGTGATGAGGCCAGGGCATAGATTGCCTCTTGGGCGTCGGCCAGTTCCATAGGGTTCACATTATCCCAGGTTAAAGGGGAATCAGGGGAGCGAATACATTCGGCTAGAGACTGTTTTAAGTTCAGGATACAGTAAGCCTTAATAAAGAGATCACAACGGCATTGTCTTTGCAAAGGGGTTAAACCTTCATAAGTCCACAGTTCATCAATCAGGGGTAGTACTTCACACAAATACTGGCCTTCATAGTGGGACTGATACGCAGGACGGGACATAACTTCAGTTGGAAAATTGCCATCCCCCGCCACGGCGCGGTCCGGTTTTAACGGGCCGAGCATACTGTTACGCCGATGCTCGCCACAAACCGGGACCGGACCGCGGGGCTGAGGTGGGGTTATATAATCACCGACCTGAGTCCACGCAGACTGATCCGGAGTGCGCAGTTCGTAGTCGTACATCGCAGGGTCAGGATTGGAGAAGGCAGCATCGTCGTTATGGAAGCAGGAGTTCGGCAACAGGTAGTCAGGATTTCCCCGCTTCAGCTTAGGAGCGTGAGCGCGGGGGTGGCTTCTGCGCGAGGAGCGGCCTCGGCCCATGACGCCGATCTCAGCAGGAGGAGACAGCAGGCTGGCCGAAGTTCACCGCAGGGCAGCGTCGGGTAGAACCAACGCTTCAGCGCAGAAGTCCAAGGCAGGTCACTGCAAGAGGATCGCAGCAAGCCGCAGGAAAGGAAGGGTAGCCACTGCTAGGAGGGAATGCAGCAGGTACCGGTGCTGGCAACACGCTTCAGCACAGACGTCCCGGGTAGGCCACTGCAGGAGAATAGCAGCAGGCCAGTGCTGGCATCAACGCTTCAGCACAGACGTCCAGGGCAGGCCACTGCAAGGAGATAGCAGCAGGCCGCAGGAAAGGAAGGGTAGCCACTGCTAGGAGGGAATGCAGCAGTACCAGTGCTGGCATCAACGCTTCAGCACAGACGTCCAGGATAGGCCACTACAGGAGAATAGCGGCAGGCCACAGGACAGGAAGGGTAGCTACTGCTAGGAGGGAATGCAGCAGTTACCAGTGCTGGCATCAACGCTTCAGCACAGACGTCCAGGGTAGGCCACTGCAAGGAGATAGCAGCAGGCCAGTGCTGGCAACAACGCTTCAGCACAGACGTCCAGGACCAGGCCTCTGGATACTCAGGAACTTGGAAGGTAAGAACGCTAGGAGAGAGGCCTGGGGTGGTTTGTGGCAGAGTCAGTAACATAGAGATAAGAATAGTTATGCTCGGCGCTGGTTCAGAGCCAACGCCTAGAATATAAAGGGCGGAGATCCAATCACAGGAGGAGGGTGTGTGAGAATTCCTCCAATGAAGTAGCACAGGGCAGAAGCTGCAATGAGAGGCAGCACCTGTGCCATAGATTGCCAGAGGAAGCCTGCAACTGCACATGTCTGCAAGGCAATAGTCAAAGCCAGTAGTGGATTCCTTACACTTGGCCATTGTAATGTTGTCCTTTAATCATTTATGTGTTCTTGTTTCAAGAACATCTCTGAATGTATACTAATAAATATGTAGTATGTATGGATATATGTACACACACACACACACAGTGTGTGTGTGTGTGTGTATGTATGTATATATAGTACTATCTAAACTGGTATAGATGTATTTACAAAAAACATACACTTCATGCTTCCTTGTGAAAACACAGTATTTTAATAATACAGGCCTAATGTTTGAGAACTATACTAACTGTGAGCCTATAACAGTATTGGGCTAAAACAAATGTTTATTACTTAATTCACTCATGTTTATCACCATTTAAATAGGTTTCATACAAGGCCTACTTACTGGCATCAATATGTTGTGTGTACTCCTGCATTATATATATATATATATATATATATATATATATATATATATATATATATATATATATATATATATATATATTATTGGTTTTAACACTACAGCCCTTCTAAATTTAAAAGAAACCTTTTTTGATGGTAAATCACATTTACCAGACAGGTCAATGCAATAGGCCATAAAAGTTTAAGCCTCTATTATGTTAACCTTTAAATAAATCACACCAATATAAAAATCCCTCTTTACATATAAGCCCTTAAAAGTTTTAATATACACACACAGACATGTAAAGTTTGGTTTTACAGACATATTGTAATATATATAACTATATATATAACTATATATATTGTGACATAGTCCAAAGATGTTAGGCAGCTTTCTGCCCCATTTTAGGTCAGAAAGTGCAGGAATAGTTAAAAATGATCCGTTCCACAGCTTCCCATTAACTCAGGCAGCTGGATGGAAAATCCAGACCACAGATTACAATGGCTCTAGTTCTCCCTCACCTGCTCTTCTAATCACATGCACAGGTATTTAGAGCAGAGAGGTTTGCATTTCAGTCTCTCTCCTTAGAGCCTGGAGGCTGGGGGTATCGCTGCTCCCCTGCATCCAGTGTCGGGGTTGACGGCCCCTCCAAGTATCACAGTACCAGAGGATTTGCCTGGACACCACGAACAGATAAGACAAAACAAATGGTTATTGCTGTTGCTAAAAGACTGTGCTGTATCTTGTGACCCTAAATGAAAGAGCATTGTTTTAAGCTGGGGAACCAGTTTAGTTGGCCAGCAGCTGTTAGAGAGACTAATTCTGATGTGTAGTTAGATCCCTGAAAGGGATAGGATTTTGCTTATATGATTTTGGTTTTATTTCTTGAAATAACAGTGTGGGAAATATTGTAACACTGAAATGTGTGAACTGCTGAATGAAAGTATCTGAGTACCTCTAACCTTCACATGTTAAAGCTGCAGTACCTTACTTGGATGAAAATAAAGCAGGCAGAAGCAGCATAATACTTTGCATGATCCTGTTTGTTGTATAATTAACCCTAGAAGACTGTCGGGAAGAACCCAGACAGACGTCAGCACTACAAAAGAGGGGCGTTTGTCACAATATATATATATAACTATATATATATATATATATATATATATATAACTATATATATACATATATATACATATATATACTACAATATACATATACTACAATATACACATTATATATATATATATATATATATATATATATATATATATATTTATGAGAGAGATATATTTATATATATACACACGTACTTAAACTGATGCAGACAGGGAGTTAACCAGACTTTCAAATACACACAGAAATTTATGAGGAAAAAAAACATTTACTTTTGCAGGTGTGTGTATTTCATTATATGGCTGTGTAAGCACTATTTTCAGACAGTGGTCAATGTTATTTTTCCTCAACCCACAATGTTTCTTAATTAAAAGTCTAGCAATGTTGTGAGAAAGTAGATAAAAAATGATACATGTTGGTCAGACAAACGGCTATCACAAACCACAAACGTGAAACCAATTATTTCTACACATCCAATTGGTGCTTCAAACAAGGAATACAAGTTGATACTTTTTATGACCTTGAAAAGGAAAGACAGCAAATAGTTAGCAATTGAGCAGTTTCATTCTTATGAGCAAAGAACAGAGACCTGCAGACATCTTTTCTGTTAATCTGCAATGGCTGATGAATTCTTAAAGAATATGCATCCGCACAGAGGATACAAATTCATGATAGCAGAAGCGATTTTGTCTGCTTCCGGACACAAAGCCAACACGGGTCAAATCTATGATTTGATTAGAGCCAAGTATCCTTATTACCAAGAACCTGGGCATGCGCGCAATTTTAAATCCTCAGTAAGATTCACTTTATCAACTAATGACTGTTTTGAACGTGTGCAGGATAAGCTACAAGACAGGTATGGTTTTTGGAAGATTGCCAAGGAAAAACATTTCACCGTGAAAGAGGGCACACATATTGTGCTTAATGGCATATTTATTCCTAATTCCAATAGCAATGGATCCGCTACTACTGTTCCGTGTGAATCGATACCTGCTGCAATATCTGCACCCTCCATTCCTGAAACCCACATTGTACAAGAACATAACTACTGTGATTATGTACCAAGCCTTTCAGCTGAAAATGCATTGGAATGGGTACCCGAAGAAATGAACCTACCTCCGGACCAATTGTTTGAAGAAAGCAGTGGCGATTCCTATGAGCGCTTCATGGAGGAGATGTGTGTCATACTGGATTCAGCGTTTGGGTCAAGCGTGGATGCAAATGCCTTGCTTTTCTGGAGCGACCAGTTGCAGGCAGACGAAGTGTTAATTCTACAAGAATGGTAAATATAACAATCGTTATGCGTTGACTCTGCGTTTAAATTTTTTTTTTTTTTTTGTAACCACCATTTTCACTTTCAATGCGTGGATACAGCGTAACATTGCAGACTGCATAACATGTAGCGATCACAAACAAATAGTTTCTTATTACAATATAGTAGAACCTGAAAGAGTAGTACACATTGCTGACGGAATAAATATACGTACTTTCCTATCCCTTTAAACATATTAGCAACATGTTACCATAACTCTAACACATACCTGTTTTGTTATCATGCAACATCTACAAAATAAAAAACCGGGTCCACCACGTATGACGTGGGACCCTTGTCATGGGCCATGGCGTCCTTAAAAAGGATTACGGATGTAAGTCCCGCCCCCAAGCGACGTGCGCGCGTCAAAGCCTATTGGCTGTCTTGTTTTGTTATAGTTACGGTAACTGCACTGTGTCATGCGTGCGGCTCAGTGTTTGTGGGCGTACACTGGGCGTTAGCCGAATGTTAATTGAGTGGGAGGAGTGTTAGCGTGCGTTTCACGCTGGCTTAACATGACGTCACACGTATTGCATTTGCGCATTGTGTTATCGGCCGTGCTTTCTGTCCAAACACGTCTGTTTAAAAAGAATACAGATGTACTCGTTTAGAACGAATGTAGTTTCGCCTTCATTGTATTTGAAATAAATATTTTATGGTTAATGGTATTTTCAACATGTATTGAACGCACAACGTACGCATTGTTTTGCGCATGCGCTAACAGTTAGTCAACCCAAGCGTGAAGTGCGTGCGCACACTAAGATGTGCGCGCACATTTTTCAGTATACAGGCAACGTTCACTTCATATACATAGTTATGCCTGCTACTAATTTAATGAAAGATTACATAATGATGTACACTTGTACTTCTAACTGTAAGGAATCGGGGGCCACGTCCTTTGCGGCGTGACCCCTCCTTACCCACTACCAGTACTGCAGCGGCTGCTGCCCCTGCCCCCCGTCGCTACCCATGCCGCCGCCCAGTGCATACCTTGAACTCTGCCGTCGCCATCTTGGATTCTGGCACTGGTGTTACAGACCCTCAGCTGGGCTCTACTATTTCCTGGTCTCTCAGCCACTCACGAGCAGCTCCTCGACACGCCTCCGCCATGCCCCTCGTCCGGATTGGTCACTGTCGCTTTAAATATCCGGCTGTGACTTCACTTCCTTGCTCTGCATAGCTCCTTGCTTCCTGTGTAGCCTGGATACTGTGTCGTGCTCCTGTTTGTCTTTTCTCCTACAGATTTGAACCGGCTTGTCTGACTTACCCCTCTGGCTCCCGACTTCAGCTTACCCATCACGATTCTTACCTCTCAGACCCTTGGACACGGAAACGGATTTAAACTACGGAACTCTCTATACTCCTGAACTCGGCAAGTACAACGACTATTCTAAATCTTAACCCAGGCCTGGCCACGCTACAACCACATCCCGGACCCGCTCCCTCTGCTGTCGGTGTGTATATTCAACATCCCACCTCAGTACAGGGGACTGGCCTGGTCTATGGGCTGCACAGCGTGACATTATGCAGAGCCCAACAGAAACAGACCTGACTGAGGTGGGCCAACTTATCAGGGGACTTGCGCAATGCATTGATACTTTGGGAAATCAGATCACAAGCCTGGTAATGCAGCTTTCCCAGCTTTCACTACAGCCTATTCCGGCCCCAGCCGCGCAGGGTGGCGACCGGCCATCAGAACTCCGGATTCCTACGCCTAAAGCATATGCGGGTGACCCTCTAGCCTGTCGTGGGTTTTTGAATCAATGTGAAATACAGTTTGAGATTTCTCCTAGCCTGTTCCCCACCGGACGCACCAAGGTAGCCTATGTTTACTCTCTTTTAACAGGGGACGCCTTGGCGTGGGCCTCTCCCATCTGGGAGTTGCGTGCGGAAACCACCCAGGATTACCAGCTCTTTCGCCAAGAATTCCAGCAGGTATTTGATATTCCCGCCCGCAGAGATACTGCTGCTGCTTCTCTTGTTCAATTGTCTCAAGGTCGTAGGTCCGTAGCCAAATATGCATTGGAATTCCGGACTGTCGCGGCGGAGACGCATTGGAACCATGAAGCCCTTATTGCTGTGTTTTGGCAAGGTTTGTCCGACTCTATAAAGGATGAACTTGCAGTTCAGCCCAGGCCCCAGGGATTGGAGGAATTGATCGCAATATGCATACGAGTGGATCAGCGCCTTCAACAGCGCCGTCATGAACGCCAGCGTCCCAGAATTTTCTCTTCTGACCCTATTCTTCCCAGATCCTTCCCAGCTATTCATCCTGTTCTAGACACTGTGGAACCCATGCAGATTGCCAGTCAAGAGTTCCGTAATACCGACAGGACTGCCGATAGAACTCATGACCGGACTGCCGAAAGGGCTCGTCGCCGGAATGAGGGCCTTTGCTACTACTGTGGATCTCCTGAACATACGGTACGTTTTTGTCCTTTAAGGCCCAAAGAACAAACACGACCAATGGGGCAAGAGGGACTCATTTTGGGGTCAATATCTTCTCACCCTATCTCTGAAGAGGAACTCCCTAAGAGAATTATGCTTCCAGTCTCGCTTAAAGGTCCGAATTTTCGCGTAACCACAGCCGCTTTTCTTGATTCAGGATCCGGTGGTAACTTTGTGGATCAAGATTTTGCTACTCTTAACAAGATTCCACTCATCGCTAAGAAATCGCCGATTGGCCTCGAGGCTATTGATGGTCGTCCTTTGCAACCTGCCTTCATCACGTTAGAGACTCTTCCTCTCACCCTTTCTGCCGGTACTCATACCGAAATCATATCCTTTGACGTGATGCACTCTCCTGCCGTTCCAGTTATCCTAGGATTACCCTGGCTACAGCAGCACAACCCACGCATTGATTGGAGGGATGGCAAGACAATTCAGTGGGAGCCAGAGTCAGATGCCTCACCATTGCCGGTCATTTCTCCTACCACAGTCCTCGCGGGAGTGGAAACGCCCCCGGCGAATGTTTCCGCTCTTCCTGAAGCATATGCGGATTTCATCGACGTGTTTAGCAAGACGCAATCGGAGGTTCTACCTCCTCACAGACCTTATGATTGCCCCATTAATCTGGTTCCAGGCGCTGTTCTTCCGAAATGTAAGTCCTACCCCTTGTCTCTCCCTGAAACTGAAGCCATGGCAGCATACATCAAAGAAAACCTTGAAAAAGGATTCATTCGTAATTCTTCGTCCCCCGCTGGTGCCGGTTTCTTTTTTGTCAAAAAGAAAGATGGATCCCTGAGACCATGCATTGATTACCGAGGGCTCAATCTCATCACAGTCAAGAATCGATACCCCCTTCCGCTGATCTCCGAACTTTTTGATAGGCTTCAAGGGGCAAAAATTTTTTCCAAGCTAGACCTCCGAGGAGCTTACAATCTTGTTCGCATCCGAGAAGGCGATGAATGGAAGACTGCCTTCAATACCAGAAGCGGCCACTACGAATATCTTGTAATGCCCTTCGGTTTATGTAATGCTCCTGCTGTTTTTCAGGATTTCATGAATAATGTATTCCGTGATGTTCTCAACTCTTTCGTAATTGTCTATCTGGACGATATCCTAATTTTTTCTAAAAATCTTCAAGATCATGTCCAGCATACCAGGCTCGTTCTCGCTCGCCTTCGTGTCAATAATCTCTACGCTAAGCTCGAGAAATGTCTTTTTCATCAAACCTCTACTGCCTTCTTAGGCTATATAATTTCTGATAAAGGATTTTCAATGGACCCTGAAAAACTTAAGGCTGTTTTGGATTGGCCTCAGCCCAACTCTCTCAAAGCCATCCAGCGTTTTTTGGGCTTCTCCAATTACTATAGGAAATTCATCCGAAATTTTTCCACCACTGTGGCTCCTATTACGGCCCTTACCAAGAAGGGAGCTGACCCGTCTGTATGGCCTCCGCAGGCCGTCTCGTCCTTCGAAACCCTGAAACAAGCTTTCGTCTCGGCACCCATCCTGCGACATCCCGATGTTAGTCTTCCTTTTACTTTAGAAGTTGATGCATCTGATTGTGGTGCAGGCGCCATCCTGTCCCAGAGATTCTTCCCTCAAGATAAGCTTCATCCATGCGGTTTTTTTTCAAAGAAGTTTTCGCCCGCTGAAAAGAACTATGATGTTGGCAATAGAGAGCTCTTGGCTATCAAGATGGCCTTACAGGAATGGAGACATCTCCTGGAAGGTTCCCGCGAACCTATCTCTATATTGACCGACCATAAAAATCTTCTGTATATCGAAAATGCACGTCGTCTGGGGTCTCGTCAAGCTCGCTGGGCACTATTCTTCTCAAGATTTAATTATACTCTGTCTTATATTCCTGGTTCTAAGAACACAAAAGCTGATGCCTTGTCCCGACAATTTTCTCCGGAGGAAAGATCCGAAGAGACCCCTGAAACTATTGTACCCTCTAAGTTTATAATTTCCGCCAACTCATTTGACATTCTCGAAAAGATCGTTGAAGCTCAAACACAAATTCCGAGTGGTCTAGAGGTACCGGAAGGAACTCTTTATGCCGCACCCAGGTTTCATCAAAAGATATTAGAATGGGGTCACTCTGTCCGTTCAGCTGGCCATCCCGGCTTCAAAAGAACTTTGGATCTTATCAAACGTACTTTTTGGTGGCCTAATATGGCAAAGATGGTTCATGAATTTACTAGTGCTTGTCCAGTATGCGCACAAAACAAGACTCTTCATCAAAGACCCTCAGGCTTGCTCATGCCCTTGCCAGTACCTGAACGTCCATGGTCACATATTTCAATGGATTTCATTGTGGATCTACCCCCTTCCAGAGGGATGAATACCATTTTGGTCATCGTTGACCGTTTTTCAAAACAGGCCCACTTTGTTCCACTCAAAGGACTTCCCTCCTCGCCCACCCTAGCTGATATCTTCACCAAGGAGGTGTTTCGCATCCATGGGATACCTACTTCCATAGTCTCGGACCGAGGCACGCAATTTATATCAAAATTTTGGCGGGCTTTCTCCAAGAGGCTTGGCATGGCGCTATCCTTCTCGTCAGGCTATCACCCCCAGACTAATGGGCAAACAGAAAGACTAAATCAAACACTGGAACAATACCTGCGGTGTTTTATTTCCGATTCCCAGGATAATTGGGTTGACCTGCTACCTTGGGCAGAATTTGCAACCAATTCACTTCGTAATGAATCCACGCATGAAACCCCGTTCTTCGTGAATTATGGTTTCCACCCAAGTCGACTGCCAATCTCAAACATTCCGATAGGAGTGCCGGCGGCTGATGAACGGGTAACTACTCTTCAGAAGTCATGGATCAAGATTCAGTCCGCGCTTCTTAGCGCCGCTCAGAAATTCAAGTCTCAGGCAGACCACCGTCGTCAACAGGCCCCTAATTACAAGCCAGGGGACCGAGTTTGGCTTTCGTCTAAGAATATCAAGTTGAAGTCTCCGACCCCGAAATTAGCTCCTCGATTCTTAGGGCCTTTTCTGATCCAGGAACAAATTAATCCTGTGGCATTTCGTCTGCAACTTCCGTCTTCCATGAGGATTCCAAATGTATTCCACGTTTCCCTGCTCAAGCCATTCGTCCAGAGCAAACGGTTCCCTGCTAAGACCCATAAACCCAAACCAGTCACGATCCAAGGACAACCTGAATTTGAAATCCAGACAATCATGGATTCTCGTGTATCCAGAGGAAAGATACAATTCCTTGTTCACTGGAAGGGTTATGGCCCAGAGGAACGCTCTTGGGTACCCAAGGAAGACATCCATGCTCCAGTTCTCTTGGACCGCTTCCACAAGAAATTTCCGCAGAAGCCTTGGATGGATCGTCCTGAGGTCGATCCTGAAGGGGGGGGTACTGTAAGGAATCGGGGGCCACGTCCTTTGCGGCGTGACCCCTCCTTACCCACTACCAGTACTGCAGCGGCTGCTGCCCCTGCCCCCCGTCGCTACCCATGCCGCCGCCCAGTGCATACCTTGAACTCTGCCGTCGCCATCTTGGATTCTGGCACTGGTGTTACAGACCCTCAGCTGGGCTCTACTATTTCCTGGTCTCTCAGCCACTCACGAGCAGCTCCTCGACACGCCTCCGCCATGCCCCTCGTCCGGATTGGTCACTGTCGCTTTAAATATCCGGCTGTGACTTCACTTCCTTGCTCTGCATAGCTCCTTGCTTCCTGTGTAGCCTGGATACTGTGTCGTGCTCCTGTTTGTCTTTTCTCCTACAGATTTGAACCGGCTTGTCTGACTTACCCCTCTGGCTCCCGACTTCAGCTTACCCATCACGATTCTTACCTCTCAGACCCTTGGACACGGAAACGGATTTAAACTACGGAACTCTCTATACTCCTGAACTCGGCAAGTACAACGACTATTCTAAATCTTAACCCAGGCCTGGCCACGCTACAACCACATCCCGGACCCGCTCCCTCTGCTGTCGGTGTGTATATTCAACATCCCACCTCAGTACAGGGGACTGGCCTGGTCTATGGGCTGCACAGCGTGACACTAACATATAAGTGACTGACGTGTGTATGTACACAATCATATAGAGCTGTGTAACGCGTTGTCACGGATACATATATAGTAAGGTGCCATCTTTGACCATCATGTGTTTGCTGTATTTCAGAGATGTCGGGGAAGATACAATCGGATCAATGTATGATTTCAGAAGAGTCTACCTTTATATGAGATGATTGTGAGGACGAGCCACCGACTACTATACTACATATGGAACTAATTTTATATTGCTTGCAGCGCTTATTAACAAACAATTAAAAATGTGATACCCTTATGCCTATATTGCATAAGCACTTAATTAACATAATGATGTTGCAAAACAGTGCCTCATGAAATTTTCTTGAGTGTTCTTTAATTACTACTAACATTTTATGGCATGGTGTGTTTTATATATAACAACCATTCCCACTCTGCTAACACATTTGTGTATTCTATTGTGTAATGGAACGTATGTCTGTCGAAACTATGTAACAATAATAATAATAATAATATGAGCATGTTCATGTATAGCGCTGCTAGTTGTACGCAGCGCTTTACAGACACATTTTTCAGGCTGAGGTCCCTGGCCCGTGGAGCTTACAATTTATTTTTTGCCGCCTGAGGCACAGGGAGATAAAGTGACTTGCCCAAGGTCACAAGGTCACAAGGAGCCGACACCGGGAATTGAACCACACTCCCCTGCTTCAAACTCTCAGTGCCAGTGTGTGTCTTTACTCACTGAGCCACTCCTTCTCCCAATGTAAAGGACACTTACAACCAACTAGCCATTTCTTGTTAAAAATCTCTTGTTACATGGGTATGTTGATAAAATGGTTTGGGACTGTAGCAAATAATGTTATTGGCTAGATGTTGTGGTCCCCTACAATGCATGATGTTCTGAATATTACATCAACATCATGTAATGAAGTACGTTTCTGTGTATATTTCATTTACCTAACTAACTATAGTTTACTGTGTTTATTAAACGTTATATAAATAAATAGTACAGTGAATATGATGATATAAGCTACCATAATAAACCTGCTGTTCTCATTTGTCGATGTTATACATGGATCCTACACAAATTGATACAGACACAAACAGTTGTCTTAAAAAGTGAGCCTATGCTAATGTGCACGTGATAGACGTTTATATTAATGAATACTTGATAATTATCATCATGATAATGATGAAGTGACGTGAATGACATTCCAAATATATTACCAACATTCTAATTGTGGGAAATTAGAAATGCAACATTACAATAACATTTGGGACAAAATTGTGGTTTTGTTTACACTTTGCCACTTGTTACATGTAGGTCACATCCACACACGTGTGACTTATACATAAACATGTGGCAAATTTTAATTAATGTTGACTAATAATTTCTAGCATTAATAATCACCTACATTGCTAAATATAAGATGTACTACGCATTGTTGTGATTACAGGCATTCATGCATTTTATAAGGGAACATACATAAAATGTGATGAAATGGGAGTAATCATTTTCTAATACAATGCACATGAATCCTCAATAGTAGCTAAATGCATGTACATGATACAGAAAGTACATGTATGTTACATTTTTCTTTAAACCAATATGTTGGGTTTTCACTTCAAATACTTATACGAATATTGAGGTAGGCACATCTTATGACAGATGTCAGCAAATATACATACCATGATCAGTCATACTGGAGATATACCTATAATGCAATGGAACAATATATAAATTGCAAACATTGACATGCCATCTTCAGTACCGTAAGCAACACAGCAAAGTGTGTATTTGGTGTTAAATGTGCAACACCATGTATATTTCATGACATTCAAAATGTAAAGCAGCCTGGTGTACACATCATATGGATGTACATGTTACACTGCACCAATAACATTGTCTGTAAGCATACTAGAAGAATGAATGACTATGGCCATACTATGTGTATTGTGTTTGCATAAGGAACAACACAATGCTAAAATATTACTGCTTTGTTACCCCAGTTGTATTCACATACACACAACTAATGTACAATGGAAGAGGGATTATATAACCTGTGCAACAATAACATACCGGTGCCACATCCCTTTGTGCACACAGCAGAGAAAAGAAAGGTGTGCAACCCATATTCATCTGTGTCCTAACAGAAGGTTATATAAAAAAACATTATTGTTAATATAACATAATTTAACTATAAAAGTAGTACTAGGAACATATCTGTTTTTACTTACAAGAAAAAAATGAATTGATGAGATTCTGGCGTGTCTGGCCACCACTGGCTGTTTGTTCATTTTCAGCAGCTACATGGGTGGGATGCTCGTCTACCAAAGGCTCAGCTAGGTCTGATTGTACATTGTGCTTGAGTGCAACATTGTGCAAAATGCAACAGGCAAGGATAATATCAGACACTTTTTGAGGCTTGAATAGAAGAGCCCCACCAGTTCTGTCCAGACACCTAAATCTGGTCTTGAGTAGGCCAAATGTCCTCTCTATAACAGATCTTGTAGATATATGGGCTGCATTGTACCTCTCCTCTGCTTCAGTTTGAGGGTTTAGCACCGGAGTCAAGAGCCACGGCCTAATTCCGTATCCTGAGTCACCTATAATGAATGGAGCACACATAAGCTTACATTAGTGATCAAATTCTACAATGCCAACATTCGTAAAGAAAAATGTGTTTTGTGTTAGAACATCTAAATCTGTACTCACCCAGCAGCCAACCATGTTCAAAATGTCCCTCTTCGAACGCATGGAAGACTGAAGAGTTCCTCAGGATAGAGGAATCGTGACTGGAACCAGGGAATTTGGGTACCACATGCATTATCCTCATCGTGGCATCACATACCACCTGTACATTGATTGAATGGTAGTGCTTACGATTGCGGTACACATGCTCACTCTGACTAGGTGCAATCAAAGCAACATGTGTGCAATCGATTGCACCCAGCACACATGGTATCCCTGCTATATTATAAAAGCCATTCCTGACTTCCAGCCACTCTGTTGCCTCTGTAGGAAAATGAATATAATTCCTAGCGCGTCTATTGAGTGCATAGAGAAACTGGGTAAAGGCCCGCGAGAATGTAGATTGCGAGACCCCGCCCACTATGCCCACAGTTGTCTGGAATGACGCGGAAGCAAGATAATGTAATGAGCACAGCATTTTAACAAGCCCAGGGACTGCACGACCTCTGGCTGTCAAAAAATCTAAATCTCCCCTTATCTCCTCATAAAGAGATAAGATTGCTGCTGAACTCAAACGATAGCGACTTACTATCTCCTCCTCACTCATCCCATCTAACAGGGTTCTCTCCCTGTACACACGCGGACGAGGCACAACTTGTCTCCTCTGTCTTCTCCTCTGATCTCCTGTCCCTCTACCTGTCCCTCGGCCTGTCCCTCTCCCTTTCCCTGTCGTATCCGCGTGCCTGTCCCTGTCACTGTCCCTCGGTCTGTCCCTCCCTTGCCCTATATCATTCTCTTGATCAGCAAGCATGTCATAGAAAAGAATGTTCCTCCGTCTCCTAAACAATCGCAACATTTTGAAATGAGTAGCTGTGAAAGAGCAGGTAATGGGCGTCCTTTAAATAGGTATGTGATGATGTCAGGTGACATAGTAAAATGCAAGGTGTTACATTAACATAATAAAGTACTTCTGTGCCAAGCTGTGTGCAGTTGATCTTAGAAGTATTTGTTGTGTGTATTCTGCAGGGAATGTTGATATTTGCCAATGATGTGACGTCAAGCTTTGTACAAACATTGCTTGAAAATAATTAGTGTAATGTGAAATGCATGTAACACTTCTGAACGCAACAGTCAGTCATGTAATTAGACAAAAAGGCTGAGATTGACGTGGGAAAAGTTTGCTGTAACATGTGTAATTAGCCATGTTATTGTCACATGTTGACAACAATGAATTGTCGTGTGCATATGCATGCATTTCTGTAATGAGGATAGTTGCTATAGAATGAGTTTACAAGGTGTCACAATGATTACTTACTGTACATGTGTGTAGAAGTTAGGTTGAAGTGCTTGTAATGCAACGGTTATAATGTAAACATGCAATGTGATTGAGCGTCCAATAAGTGACGTCATGAAAATAGGGAGGACCCAAAAGTATATGTAAACATGAGAATACAGATGTACATGAACGTTTAAAGATGCGTCACACATTACAAGCATTGTGTAATGTAAAGGAACATGAATATACGGTGTATGTGTGACATGTGTGACATGTGTAACATCATGTAAATAATTGTCGCTCAGTTCAGTAAAATGTGTGATATGATGTGAGGTTCTCCTTTAAGAGTTGAGTATAGGATTTTCCCTTGACACATCATCACATGATGAGTAATGTGACACGCAAATGCTGAAAACATGTAAAAGTACAATGTTATGCAAATAATACACGTCAGCTGTGACACAATGCAGGGAATGCCCCCCACACTGTAATGCAAATCCCCTTTGTATTGTGAGCAATGAAACGTAAACAGTACTATACTGTTATACGTCCCCGCTCCATTGACTCCATTGATGTACAGAAGAGTTTTTTTTTCTAAGTGCCGTTCCGGCAGCCTTAGCGATCGTTCTCCCCTCCAACTTGCCAACTTTAGTTGGCGGGAGAAATTGGCCATAACATCTCAATTTCGTAGTGCCGATCAGCCCCGATAAGCTGATTTTGGTATTTGAATCCAGCTGATTTAAAAAAGTGGCGATCAGTGGCGAAAACAGGCTTATCGGCAGCCGACTGGCCATAACAAAATTATCGGCTACGAAAACTGCCGAAATCAAGCACTTATCGGCGCTTACTGAATCTCAAACCCAATTTTGGCTATAAAATGCCGAAAAAATCCTTATCAACGCTTACTGCATGAGGCCCTAAGGCTCATAGAAGATATAAGATGGAAATCTTCCTTGGGACCCGCAACATATTCTCCTCCGCAAGGGCCTCAATAAATTGATAGATGCACTATGGAACCAATTACAGACATACTATATGCGGCGAAATGTCTAATAGCCACTGAGAAAAGCCAAGTCAATCCTCTTTAAATGAAATACTAAATAATATATGGTACATAATGTCGATGGTTAGTATAACGAGTTCTATCAGGCCTAAGAAAAAATGTAATAGAGTCTGAGAGCCCTGCTGTTTATAAGGTCTCTATGTCCAGGGAACTCTGGCCCCAGTGATTTAAAGATACTGTAGATAACTTTGGGCTCCTATAAGCCCTGCCTCTCGAAACGATTGCCCTTTCCCATTTACAACAACATGATATATACACAAATGTATTAACCCAGAGGTGCTCAACTCCAGTCCTCAAGACCCCCCCCCCAACAGGTCAGATTTCCAGGATATCCCAGCTTCAGCACATGTGGCTCAATCAGATGCTCAGTCTTTGATTGAGCCACCTGTGTTGAAGCAAGGACTGATTGAGCCACCTGCGCTAAAGCATTGATATCCTGAAAACCTGACCTGTTGGGGTGTCTTGAGGACTGAAGTTGAGATCCCATTTATGAACTTATATACTGCTATGTTCACCATGTCATGTAATATTATATTTCGGTCAAAAGCTGTATTGGATTAATATGCTTTACATGTTAATTTATCCATACCCCTGCCCCTATTCCCTTTCCTTACTGTACACACACACACACACACACACACACACACTTTCCTGCCCCTTCCTCCCTTAAGTTTTGTTGTGTAAATTAAAACTGCAAACGCAAAATAATTTTAAGAGTGCAAGCTTTCAGGACCATAAAGCTTGCACTCTTTTTTATCACAAGTTAAATATTAAAGGTTTCACTTCTATCTTACTTTTCTTTGACTGCTGTGGTTAGTGAGCACTCAGATGATCCTAATCTAACTATTGATCATAAGAGGTGACAATGCTGTTTGAAGATCAGTTACAGGGACAATACGTGCCTGTACAGTACATAGAGCAGCATCCCAAACATGAAGGTGCCAAGCAATTGGCCTCTTTTTCACCCTGGGCCCACTGACCCCTCTGGCAGCAGTGTTCAAATGCCTAAAATGATGTTTAAATTCTTAAACGTCAAGTCTCTTCTCCCCTGCGGCACACTTCCCTCTGCTGGATACCCAGTAAAACGTTAAAATATTCAAAAATAGACTTTAATAGAACATCAAAGTTAGATGAGAATCGTATTTGTCATGTTGGTGACGCAAAGGGATACACCCTGGTATGTGTATGTAAGGTTACATCAACTAGTTATATAACTAAAGAGAATCCCTCTCATAACGACTGATAAACAGAGCCCCACACTGGAGATTTCTTTATTAAAGAACTAGATTTATCATGGGATCCCTCTGAGAGCTTTGAGATGTTTTACTTTGATCAATCTGGTGCATCGTTAAATCCCTGCATTGCCGGCCTCTCTGGCAGCAAACAGGTTAATGTCCTGGGGGTTATTGATCAAACTATTCAGACTGCAAAACTGGGGCAAGTAAACTGCATCAAATGTATCAAGGAAAAACAATCCAAATTACAACCCGTTCTGCAGCCATACACCTGGTGCTGTGTTTTTGCATTATTGTATCTGTATGGTGAAGCCCTCTGAGTCTTTGATCAATGACTCCCTGTGTGTAGCTGCACAATTCTATGTGTTATTTATACACATTGCTCTGTGTAGTACAGACACACATTTATTTATTTATAAAATGTTTTACCAGGAAGTAATACATTGAGAGTTACCTCGCAGTTTCATGTATATCCTGGGCATAGTTATAATGATAAATATAACAGGTTACAAATACATAGTAACATAAGTGAACAGGGTATACATTATATACAAGATATTGCATCAACAGTAATAATATATATTATAGGCGTATGAGATCATACATATTATATATATATATATATATATATATATATATATATATATATATATATATATATTATATGCGTATGTAGCAGTTACAGACCAGATTAAAATATGAGACAGCTTTAGTTTTGAAAGAACTTAGGGGGTCATGTACTAAGCTCCGATAAGTCGTTTTTAGAACGCAAAGTGCTCTTCGAACATGATGTTGCGCGGACCGCAATGCACAGAGACACGCAAAAAATCACTTTTTCTAAGTCCAACTTTGCAAGTTTGTTACCCTGTTTGCGTTCAATTCTGCCCTTATGCGGGATGCACTAAGCTACGCAACCTTAGCGTATGCGAAAGTTGCGTTCAACAAAACACGTCAGCTCAAGGTAGCTGCAAAAAAAGCTGGACTTAGAAAACTTTCTTTGTTTACATTTTTGCATGCGCAAAACCCATACAACGCGGGGGTCTGGAGGTCCCCGGCTCACCAAGCGGGGGTCACCGCGGGAGTCCCCGCGGCCGTCCCGGTGTCCCCGCGGGAGTCCCGGGGTACCCGCGGTACCAATGGTGCGCCTCCAAAAATAATAAACAATATTTATAACTAAATACACCCCCCTAACACATACACAGTAATGGGCAAAATTACTATTATCCACATATGGATAATAATGCATTTGCCCATTTTAAATACATATAAATGACATTAAATACAGTAAATACATATTACACTTACTTTTTACAGGCACCCACGATGAAGGCCGTCTTCATCCTCATCTTCTTCCTGCCCATGTCACTCCGGTGCTGCAAAACATACACAAGAATAAAAATAGCCCCTAACCCCTTAATCACCTTAGCGGTCATTAACCGCTACAGTCATTAAGGGGTTAACCCACCCTCACCCACCGCTCGGGAGGCCTAAATACCCTCCCCCACTACCCATCCCGTGAGGCCTAACCACCCTCACCCACTAACACAGGCGGGAGGCCTACCCACATACCCTTGGGGACAATACCCCCTTCCCCCACCCCCAGTACCCACAAGAAAAACAATACACAGCCCCACAATAAACATCATTATATTTATTCTATACATAACCCCCCCCCCCTGTGCCCACCCATAAATACGTGATTTATTATTTTACATACAGGGTTAATACCCCAGGCCCACGGGAGTCCCCGGTGGGCCTGATGGGTCACCTCACAGACCTCACAGTAGCCCAGCACTATGTTTCAAACAGGGTCCGGAGGCCTATGAGTGGTCCCCGCCAGGTGCCATGGTCCACCAGGTGGTCTCCGTGGGTCACAGTGGGCCACAATGGGGTCCTCACGGGTAGGCCCGCAGCTATCTGGGGGGCCCCGGGTCAGACCCACAGGTGTCTAAGGGGCCTCGGGTGGTTCCCATGAGGGTCTGGGGGCCCTCGGGTGGTCCCTATGTGTCCGCAGTGCCCCCACATGTGGGGCCACCGGTTCTTCCCCGCAGGTGTCCCCCGTGGACCCGGCAGCCGTTTACCCGTGAGAAGCCCGAGGAAACCGCAGGTGGTCTCCATAGGTCCCCGCAGACCAAAAGGAACCAACCCTGTATGTAAAAAAAATAAACCTGTCCTATACATTAAATACATCAATCCACCCCCCCCCCCCAACACATACAGTACAATAATGTGCAAAATAACTATTATCAGATAGGGATAACAGATTATTTGCCCATTATTAAACACATTAACTAGCATAATAAAATAAATAAAATTCTACCGACCTCATCAATAAGAAGCCCCCTCGACAGCAAAATCTGTGTCCTCCGTTGCCAACAAAATACATAGCCAAGACATTGCAATTACATTCTGATATCAATGAACCCCTTAAAGTTGCAGTTCAGGCAATATTCTGCATGTGTGTTTTTTTTAATAAATCAGTTCTGTAGTAAGAAAAAATACTTTTAGCATTTTCTGTTTTTAAAAAAACAACTTTGAAAGACCAATTTTCTTGTATTCTATTTTAACAACCATTTACTAAGGCACTGCCCCTTCATGTCCTGTCACAAGCCCTGGCACACCCCTTTGTGAGCCCTGTACTCCCTCTTGCACATGTCAGTGCAGGAGTGCTCATGAATATTCATTAGCTTCCACTGAGTGACAGAAACAGAGGAAATACATTCCCCATATTTAAAGATATTGCCAAACTTTGCAGATCACTAGACGGAGAACGGATTGACCAGCAGCTATGCAGTTCTTTAGGTAAGTAGAGATTGCCCACATGAAACTATTGAAGTTAAAAAAAAACTGAACTGCAGCTTTAATCACCTTATCGGATAATAACCGCAAAGGTAATTAAGGGGTTAAGCCACCCTGGCCCGATACCCACCCTTCACACATTCATTTGTACAGTGGCTTCATAATGCAAATATATATATATATATATATATATATATATATATATATATATATATATATATATATATATATATATATATATATATATATACATGTAGAGGTATCAGTACCGTGTTAGCCGAGCTTCAATAATCAAAAAATAAATAGATGATACCGTTCTGTGGCTAACGAAATGCTTTTATTTATGCGAGCTTTCGAGATACACAGATCTTTTCCCGGCGATGTTACAATGAATGAAGCAAGCAAAGGGTATATATACATACTACAGCAAGAGAAAGCATCCTTATGAAGAAGCACACAGGCATACCGAGAAAGTGATAACAATACAAATGTATTATTGTGGGTTAAAAACAAGGGGAGAAAATTAAAAGAGGAGGGGGACTCACATCTACCAAACATGCATTCTTAGAGGCAAAGGTACATAATAGTGGCAAATTAAACACCAAAAGTAATCAACAACACAGGCAGCTCTAAATCAAGCATGCATATGTATCATTGCACAAACTGCAGATTTGTGCACATATCATAAGGAGATAACTGTTGTTGAAATTAGTAACTGCAAAAAATGGAGGCAATAATAGCCCAAGCGTTAAAGATGTCAATATATCACCATTTAAAGCGTTGGTGTAAAAAGCCAAAAGGAGAATTTCCAAAGCCTTGTGTCTTAGAAAGAGGTAGGGGTCCCACTCCCACTCCAACGCGTTTTGACTAAAACGGTCTTCTTCAAGGAGTCGAAATGCGCTGGAGTGGGAGTCTGTGGAGTGGGACCCCTACCTCTTTCCTTCACCTTGAGAAAGGTCCCGCATGTAGGACCGAAACGTTGGTTATGATGTCTTGAAAATACAAAGCTTTTTTGAACATCTATTGGAGTGCTACCTCTTGATATTCGTCTCATACACGGTATCGTATTGCCTATATACTGTATATATATCTATATATATATATATATATAGATATATATATATATCTATATATATATATATCTATATATATATATATATTCATGTAGAGGTATCAGTACCGTGTTAGCCGAGCTTCAATAATCAAAAAATAAATAGATGATACCGTTCTGTGGCTAACGAAATGCTTTTATTTGTGCGAGCTTTCGAGATACACTGATCTCTTCTTCCGGCGATGTTACAATGAATGAAGCAAGGATAACTTAAAAACAGTGTCTCTTGGAATGTTATCTGTGCTTGTCCTTCCCCCGGTGTGGATGTGTCACTTTTGCTCATTTGCATGTCATTTCCCAGAATCCCTTGCTGCAGTGGAAGTGCTGTATGCTGGGTGATAATGGGGAAAGGCGGGGTTGCAGACCTGCCTAAGACATGCAGATGAGCATACAGTTGTATTTGCATATTTGCTTTCCTGTGGAGGGTTTTTGTCACTTTTTTTACTCACCATAACTTAACTCAGTATTATGGTATATATATATATATATACATATTTATACATATATATACACACACACACACATATATATATATATATATATATATATATATATATATATATATATATATATGTGTGTGTGTAACGGTTTTTCTGGACTGGCCTGACCCACCCAATCTCACATTGGCCCCTGTGGTCTAACCAGTCCCCATTACAGTTTGATTGTGTCTGGTGGTGCACCTGTTGTATACAGGACTCCTGAGTCTCCCGCATGATGGTGTATGGGGATGACCCGTCCAGACAGGCAGCTGAGGTAGTGTGCTGAGTCCTACCTATATCCAGTGCAGCGCCTCCACCTCATCAGGATCCCTGCGTCCGCATGGGGATGGTCCTGGTGAGGAACTCCTCTGTGGTGCCCATCTCTGTGCAATAACTCCACACTTGCACACGAGAGTGTTGATAATCAGGAACATCTTTATTTTACGGTGGGCAAGCTGCCCTCCACAATGGGGTGTAATCAGCCCTCCATCGTTCACCGCACTTCCCTTTGAAAGGTAATGTCCTCCTGAATTAGGGATTCCCTATCCCCGCAGGGATTATCTTATTCTGTGCCAGATCCCTGTACACAATCTCCTTACTCAGCTACTATAACATAACCTTTGTGAACTACTCCTTCTCATACTCCTCCTCCTCCTACAGAACCTAACTTTTGACACAGTGCTGTGCCTTATGTATCCTTTGGGGGCTGGCACAACTCTGACATCACTAACCATGGAGTCAGAACCTGTGACCACTCCCATCCATACATAGGGCACCTCACCAGGGTGTGAGGGCAAACCTCCATGATTACTGCTCGCATGCCCATAACTTACCAGGCCTTACTGTCAGCAGGAGAGATGACTGCAACCATTTTACAGCATGGTTACAGTTATATATATATATATTGTAAAAGCGTAGAAATAAAATCAATGAGTCAAGGGTTCAAAGTAACAGCATGAGTTTATCTATACCAAGGCACCATTGAGAGAAAAGAATTCCAACAAGGAACTCAGGCCTCTGAAAACATATTGCTTGGATCACATTTTTATACATTTCAAAATGAGTAATACACCCCTTAAGGGGGCTGGCTTAGAGATAAATGATAATATGATGACATGCAAAAATACATATTGGTTGATACCTAAATATGCTGCATACGCTATATTCTTATCGATAATTTACCATAATGTGGGCCTCTTAACCTTGTGACATAAGGGAGTTACTGTGTTCAGCCCTGTATGTGTACTGTAGCTGTCAGATAACAACTACACTATGGTCAGCAGGAATATCTTAAGACAGGAGAAATCGCTTACGAATGCTATTTCAATTCTTGCATGCCTTGTAGGAATTATACAAGGGCGAGTTACATCTAGGAGCGATACTCTGCAGAATCAAACATTCACAGTTCATACACGAATGCATACACGAATGAAACAAATAAACATACACATAAGCAAACACTCAAAATGGCGGTTAGGCCAAAATGGAGGTGATGATAGCCACACACATTATCTCAATCTTCACAGTCCTCTCTTTTTATTCTTGAAAACATAGTCTTTTAAGGATAATTCAGATAAAACTCAGAAGTGTTGCACTGGCCTGGAGGGCCCCAATTTGCATGGCTTTGATAGTTCTGGAAACTCACAGAGCTGCTGGCTATCATATCCGCCAGGTTGGTCTTTCTGCCATCATCTTCATCTGTATTCCATTGAGGAGGACTGACTTTTCCTTCTGAGATTGCATCTACCGTAGTGTCGTCTGTGATCAGTGGCATGGCCTGGGTAGAGGGTGTTACACACCTTTGCAGTATGGATTTACTGCACATGGCACAGACATACAAATCAATCAGAACTGCAAGCACACAGACAAATCCATTCATCAGTTTCGCTTCTAGAAAACCAACCAACATGGTAATTCCTAACAAAACACACCTCTTATCTCCACCTTTCCTTAATCTCTCCTGTATCTCTGCGATCTTCTCTACCTCATGCTCAATCTTACCACTTTGATCTCTAAATAACATAACATTGCTCTTTAACTCGGGCACACACGCTAAAATATAGTCCAGAGCCATTCTATTCTGTAGGGCCATTAATCTAATCTGTACCTGTTCTTGATTAAGTAAATTAATGAATGTAGTTGTATGATTGAGAACATCATCCAATGCATCCGTAAGTACATTGAGCCTGTCATATAGCAACCCAACTCCTACATTAGTAAATAAGCTAGCCCAAAATTGTTCTTTCCATAGACTACTTTTCAACCCCTGTGCGTTGGAAGTGGCTCTGCTATTCCTGATCCTGCCAGTGGGTCATTGTAAAGGTAGGTACAACTGTACCTAGATAGCAAGACCCCGTCCAACCACATGGTAATACTCTGTAGGCCCATTTTCCACAAATCCAATACACTCCCCTAGGTAAACTAGAATTTGTGCAAGCACTTTTTACTATCTTAATTAAAACTGAAAAATTAAGGCCACATCCTCCCTGTAAATTTTTAGTTCCAGGCTGTAAATACACCTGACCCATAAATTGATTGTTGTTCCCAGTGTAATTTCCACCTACAGGAACCTCATTTACCAGTGGAATTCGGTTTAGAAAAGTTCCCTGTAAACAAATTCAAATTAACATTTCATCATTTTAAATTCGGCATTAGTGTAAGGTATCCCTACTCAAGGGGTTAAATGTAATTCTCTCTTACGTCATTGGGGGCCACTAGAGTATGGCAGGGATTCATTGTATATATTCCCTTGTGACCCATAAACCAGTGTAGCATTGTGCAAGATTGTGTGATTGTCTGCAAAATGATGTGACCATAAAACAATAAACATTACAAATATTTCAAAACTGATCATCCCTTATCATCATCTGAATGGTGTAGGCTGATCTTGCCTAGCGGGGCATACATCTTAAAAACACACTCTAAAGCATAAAAAAAATAATATTGAGTCCTGAAAAAACAAATTGTTCGTTTAAGACCGGGCCTTGCCTGAAGTCTTAATTCCTTGGTGGTTAAATGTTCTAGGATTATTGTGCCTAGATACACTATCTGTTGGTCAGTGGTCAAGGAAAAACCCATCAAAACACTGGCTTGATGATTCTTTATCTTTGTTAGCTGTTTACGGTGGTGCCGGCACTTTTTTCTTGCGATGATGCTGCTTTGTATTCTCCTTTGTAGACTGTATAAGCTGCACCTAAGTTTGGAGAGACTTAAACATTTCACTAATAAAAGCACAAGGAGAGCGCTTTTAGCCACTATAATTTATTATCAGCACAAATTTTTTTTTTTTTTTTTTCTTCACCACTATCTTGGCATCCGCGTATAAAATAAACACAAAAATACCTTGCTCACCAATTACAAAAGAAAGAAATCAACGGCGCATAGGGAAGTATCGTAAGAGAACACTGATAAGTGACAAGAGGTTGTCACTAAAAGTCCCTAAAGCTTGCACTCATTGTAAACTGCAAAATATACATAAAGTACCAGTTAAATAACTAATACCACTAATATCAAATTTATTACAGACCAAATGTGAAATATCCACATAAACTTAACTATAACACAACTAAAACGTATACAACTTTTTTACAAGCTAAAAACTTTTGAAATGCATAAAATGACAACTAAAAAACCATAAATAAAAGTCCCCATGTGAACGAAACGGACAGTAGTATACGGTAAACAAAAATGCTAGTATGAACACAAGTGGAAAGCCCTATCAGAACATGAGGGGCCAGTGTCCATAATATACTAACAATGCTAATTAGCTTCACCACAAAACACTGCAGAGTAGCAGCTTATCACATTAATACTTAATTCCCAAACAGACTCAAAATAAAGCTATCCAATAGTTATGCTGGAAAATGTAAAGAGATGGGGTATATCCCTCTCTACATGAATATTCATGAAATAACATGTTGCTATGTGTAGCAATGAGTAGACAGCACCAAAACACAACACAATATGAATGGAGGTATTTCGGCAAGAAATGTTCAAGCATACATAACAAAACAACACACATAAGGTAATGTTGCAATGAACAAAATAGGCAGAATCCGCATATAGACAGGTGTGTTATGGAAAATCATATAAATTATCCTCTCTTTTGTTCATATGCAAATCCTATGACATGTGAACAATATACGACATAAAGAATGATGGTATTTAAAACATCAGCAGCTTGAGATTTAAATATATATATATCATGAATTTGACAATAGCTACTGCTTAAAAAATAAAATCTAGATTGCCTACAGTTGCATTCTTTAAAATGAGAGGCTATAGATCAGGGTTCAAATTAAGACACCTTTTGTATTGTATTGTATTGTATGTCTTTATTTATATAGCGCCATTAATGTACATAGCGCTTCACATTAGTAATACATGTGGTAATCAAATAAATAACAGATAATATAAATAACAGATCATGGGAATAAGTGCTTTAGACATAAAAGTAACATTTCGGAAGAGGAGTCCCTGCCCCGAGGAGCTTACAGTCTAATTGGTAGGTAGAACGTACAGAGACAGTAGGAGGGAGTTCTGGTAAGTGCGTCTGCAGGGGGCCAAGCTTTATGTATTGTGTTCAGAATATCCACAGTGCTATTCATATGCTTCTTTAAGCAAGTGTGTCTTAAGGTGGGTCTTAAAGGTGGATAGAGAGGGTGCTAGTCGGGTACTGAGGGGAAGGGCATTCCAGAGGTGTGGGGCAGAAAGTGAGAAAGGTTTAAGGCGGGAGAGGGCTTTAGATACAAAGGGGGTAGAAAGAAGACATCCTTGAGAAGAACGCAAGAGTCTGGATGGTGCATAACGAGAAATTAGGGATGAGATGTAAGGAGGGGCAGAAGAATGTAAAGCTTTAAAAGTGAGGAGAAGAATGGAATGTGAGTTGCGGGATTTGATCGGAAGCCAGGAGAGGGATTTCATGAGGGGAGATGCTGAGACTGATCTAGGAAAGAGTAGAGTGATTCTGGCAGCAGCGTTTAGGATAGATTGTAGGGGAGACAGGTGAGAGGCAGGAAGGCCGGACAGCAGGAGGTTACAGTAATCAAGACGGGAGAGAATGAGGGCCTGAGTCAGAGTTTTAGCAGTCGAGCAACAGAGGAAAGGGCGTATCTTTGTTATATTGCGGAGGAAAAAGCGACAAGTTTTAGAAATGTTTTGAATGTGAGGGGCGAATGTGAGAGAGGAGTCGAGTGTGACCCCTAGGCAGCGTGCTTGGGCTACTGGGTGAATGATTGTAGTTCCAACAGTAATGTGGAAGGAGGTAGTAGGGCCAGGTTTGGGAGGAAGTATGAGGAGCTCTGTTTTAGCCATGTTGAGTTTAAGGCGGCGGAGGGCCATCCAGGATGATATAGCAGAGAGACATTCAGAGACTTTGGTTTGTACAGCAGGTGTAAGGACAGGTGTTGAAAAGTATATTTGTGTGTCGTCGGCATAGAGGTGATAATTAAACCCAAAAGATGTTATTAGGTCACCTAGAGAGAGTGTGTACAGAGAAAAGAGAAGAGGTCCCAGGACAGAGCCCTGGGGTACCCCCACAGAGAGATCAATAGAGGAGGAGGAGGTGTTAGCAGAAGATACACTGAAAGTACGATGGGAGAGGTAGGATGAGATCCAGGATAGAGCTTTGTTCCGAATACCTAGAGTATGGAGAATGTGGAGGAGAAGAGGGTGGTCCACTGTGTCAAATGCTGCAGAGAGGTCGAGTAATATGAGCAGAGTGTAATGACCTCTGTCTTTGGCAGCATGGAGGTCGTCAGTTTTGGAGGGAAAGGAGAGGTAATGGTTAAAAGTTATAAAAATACATCACATATGCAGTTAACTTTATAGGAAAATTATTTCATATCTGATTTTATGCTTACTCGTTTATATCATACACTTTATGAAGTACTGAGTATACTTTTGACACTATTCAAATACGGAAATACATATTAAATATTATTGTATTGTTAATAGAACAATTATAACAAATAGAATTAAAAACATAGAACAAATAGAATTGAAATGTGTTTACTGGTTTCTGCGTAGAGGTAATTTGGGTACTGCATGTGGGGATTATAACCCCTTCTTGTAATAATTCCTACATAATAGGAGCTATGCCATCTAAAGCATTTCTGCTGAGTGGGTATTGGCCAATAAACTTAGTCCAAAAATAAATACATTACAGAATCATTCTCTTTCCCCATACTATAAGCTGCTTTTAAACATTTATTTTTTTCTTTTTCAGCTTCTAGTTAACTTTTCATGTCTGGAACGTGGTCTTTGTACATTCCTTAAGCTGGAGGAGGGGGGCCAGCCCAATTGGCTGCTTTTAACCTTCCCTCTTTTAAATGACTGCTGTTCAAAAAATCAGACGAGCAGTGTATTTAAGAAAACAAACCGTTAGTTTCCTGATATAAGTTTGAACAGAGAAACCTTGATAACTAAAAATAAAAACCATCTCTGCAACCCTTCCTACAGTATAAAAAATCTTATTGTTTTATTTACTATATATTTATAATTCCTTATCTTTCTTACACACACCCACACACATACACACACGTTCTCTGAGTTTATCTTCCATCAACATTCATTCTCCTTTCTACAAAACTCCAACATGATCTTAATCTCGTGGGCCAGAGTAAAACTTAATAAATAATAAAGATCAGACTCTTTCTTTTTGTTTAAATAAAAAATAAACATTTACTTTTTAAAACTTTGCATTCTAGATATACCTTGCTTTTAGTCCTGACACCTCTAAATCAGCACATAAAATTTTAATTTAAAACTTCATTTAAATATTGTAACACAGTATTTCCTACGCCCAGGAACAAAAATGTGCTACAGTAAAAATACAAATTCATATTTGAGTCAGGGTGAAATGACTTCTTTTTACAACTGCCAAATTTTCATTCTCTTTTAAAATATTACACTAACAGACTTTAACATACAATACTTCCTAGGTTTATTTTAAATGCTACTGTCATGCCTTGTAAATGGCAGCAGGCTTAATACACTTTGACAAAAGGGTTTAAACTTAAATGACCCTTTTACAAGAGATTATTTGTTATTTTTATGATTAGTACAACAAGTGACAATGTGAAGCGCTATGTACACTAATGGCGCTAAATGAATAAAGACATTCATACATACATACATACATTAACTATCAGAGTGACACACAAACACTTCACTCCATGACATGTATATTATTATGCCATCAAACTAGTTTCTATGAGCTTTCTAAGATAAAAACGCCAACAAAAAACATTTAAAGAGGATGTCCCCCCTTTTTTTTTCCCATGCAGTATTAATGCATTCATTCCTAAAAAACTACTTTAACATTCTTAAATTCAAGCCATTTCTTCCTAGGTTAATAATTAACTTCCATGTCTCACAGACATGCAACTCCTGTGCTTCACAAACATGCAACTCCTGTGCCTCACAGACATGCAACTCCCGTGTCTCACAAACATGCAACTCCTGTGCCTCACAGACATGCAACTCCTGTGCCTCACAGACATGCAACTCCTTTTCAGTGAAAAAGGGTGAGAAAAGGGGGAAGAGGAAAAAGGGGGGTGAGGAAAGGGGATTAGAAAAAGGGGGGTCCAATAATGCTGCAGTTCTTTTTAAAACAGAGCCTGATATGTTTCACTTTCCTTCTTATTTCATATATTCTGCGTCACTAAATATCAATTTTTAAAACATTTTATTGCCATAAAGTCTACACATTATTTCAAGGGACGTACCCTGCGCCGGCGACTGAGAATGTAGGTTCCCCATAATTCTCCTGTATTACACCGATCAACGCCAGTCGATCATGTACCAATAAGGTGCCCACTACTTGGTAGAATATAAAGCTAAGGAGCAGTGGTCTTAAAAAATAAAATAGTCACCTGTTGCTCCTTAACAAAATCTTCTCTTTACAAGTTTTTTGAGACTTACCACCTTATTAACTTCAGTATTATACCTTCTGAGCCCTGAATTGGCCTGCCATTTAGCATAAGGTATAATCTGACCTATCCCCGATCAATGCCAGTCGATCGAATTCCAATAAGGTGCCCCAACCCTTGGTATAATATAAGTAGAATATAGAGTTAAGGACCAGTGGCCTTAAAAATAGTTACCTGCTGTTCCTTAAACATTAGTTCTCTCCCCAAGTTCTAGGAGACTTAACACCTTATTAATTATTATACCTTCCGGGCCCTTACTTGGCCCTGCCGTTTAGCGGCACACGGTATAACCTGAGTTTATGGCAATAATACAAAAACAACAATGACAATACCTGATCAGTATAATATTGATAAACTCACGTGATACAGGGTGTCCCGTCACTCGGGTAGGTTGCCCATAAAGAACAAACTGTCTACAGATTACTCAAATAATTAATCTAACGGCTTTTTTTTGTTAAAAAGGATAAAGCCATACCTTATTCCAAGTGTGCACGTTTGAGTAATGTAGGCAGCTGCTCCGTCTGGGTTTCCTGCTCCCGAGATGTTGGGTGTCCCTATTCAAGGATGCGCCATCTGTAAAAGCGTAGAAATAAAATCAATGAGTCAAGGGTTCAAAGTAACAGCATGAGTTTATCTGTACCAAGGCACCATTGAGAGAAAAGAATTCCAACAAGGAACTCAGGCCTCTGAAAACATATTGCTTGGATCACATTTTTATACATTTCAAAATGAGTAATACACCCCTTAAGGGGGTTGGCTTAGAGATAAATGATATTATGATGACATGCAAAAATACATATTGGTTGATACCTAAATATGCTGCATACGCTATATTCTTATCGATAATTTACCATAATGTGGGCCTCTTAACCTTGTGAAATAAGGGAGTTACTGTGTTCAGCCCTGTATGTGTACGGTAGCTGTCAGATAACAACTACACTATGGTCAGCAGCAATATCTTAAGACAGGAGAAATCGCTTACGAATGCTATTTCAATTCTTGCATGCCTTGTAGGAATTATACAAGGGCGAGTTACATCTAGGAATGATACTCTGCAGAATCAAACATTCACAGTTCATACACGAATGCATACACGAATGAAACAAATAAACATACACATAAGCAAACACTCAAAATGGCAGTTAGGCCAAAATGGAGGTGATGATAGCCACACACATTATCTCAATCTTCACAATATATATATATATATATATATATATACATGATGAACCAATATACAAAGAAATGTTTAAGGGTTATCAAAAACATGCTCTAATACAAATACCACTTCTCCATATCAGCCACAGTAAAATAAAATCCTATTTTCTAAAAAAATCAATCTCATCTTCCAATCAAATGCCATCAAATGCCAATCAAAACATTGAATTTACATTGTATGCATGATGCATAAAATCTATGCACCATGTACACTCTGCCAATCAATGTTAACAATAAAATATTCCAAACAAAATACCATTACATCCAAACAAGTATACTATTAAAACCAATCAAGTCAACAGAAATCAATTAGCATTTATTAACCAAATCCCAAAACAATTAAAAAAATATCCATAACAATTACACAATTAACTATTTCAATCGTTAAACAAAACAAGTTACCATCAGACAAAATATAAGTACCAAAAAGAATACAATATACAAAAGCAAGCCTCACCATGACCTAAAGTACAGCATACAACACCAAAAATTACATCTATCTAATTCCAAAATACATTACACACACATTTATGCATAGCAGCATAGCCAAAAACATTTTAAAGGATATGGCCAGCAGACAGAATAGCGTTGACTATGGAAGCAATTCGTTTGGCAATTGCTGGGGCGCCAAGTCTTAGGAACCTAGATTGTAGTAAGTCAGGTCCACATAAAATCAGAGAATGAGGAGCAGAGGATATCACCTCACATGAAACATATTGAACCATTACACATCACTCAGTAGAAGCCCGCTTCAGTACAGGAAGAGGTGTGGCGTAGTAGTTAATGTGTCTATAAGGATCCGCGCTGCGGGTATACCCGCTTCGAGCACCTCCTTAACTTTATTTCAGGCCGTCCGGGCTCCCCGACGGCGTCCCTCGCCACTGGCGGCTACCCCCGCACATCCCGGGCGCGTGCGGACCCAGGCCGCCATTAGTTGGCATCGGGCGTCAGACTCCGCCTCCTCTGACGCGGCACATGCACCTTGCATGTCTCTGCCCCTGCCCTGTCAGCTCCGCCTCCCAGGTCCCTCTTCTCCACCTGACCCTTCCCCTGTCCGTCCCTCTGCTCCTCCCCTTGCTCAGACTACTCCCAAATCCTCTGGTACGTCTCTCTCACTCTCCGCCTCCTCTGACGCGGCGCACATACCTTGCACGCCCCTGCCCTATCAGCTACGCCTCCCAGGTCCCTCTTCCCTTTCTGTTCCTTCCCTTGTCCGTCTCTCCGCTCCTCCCCTTGCTCAGACCACTCCCAAAGCCTCTGGTAATTCTCTCCTATCTGGGTCTTACACGGGCTGCTCCACTGTCCCTCCCCTCACTATGATTGGTCCCAAACTCTCACACTCTGCTCTCCTATTAGGTCCTTCTTCGAGCCGCTCCTCTGTCACTCCCCTTCCTCTAATTGGTCCCAGCCCCCTATTTAGTCCCCCTTCACCATTTCCTCTTTGCTCTGCATAGCTTCTGTACCTTGGTGTTGTCTGCTGTTGCCTGGCCTCTCTTGTCTTACAGTGTCCGTTCCTGTCCCCGGATATTCTGCTGACCTCCCTGGATTTGACCTTTTGCTTTGGACTCTACTACGCTGCTCTCTGGAACCCTTTGGACTTTGCTTTGGACTTTCTACGCTGCAAACTTCTACAACCCCTGGACACGGCTCACGGACAATCGACTACGCTGCTCTCTCCAATCCACGACTCACCTGTTTCCTCCTCTTTTCCTCCTCACCTATACCTGGTCTACCACTTCACCCTCTGCTCCTCCTCTCTCTACTATTGGTGTTCCCTCCTTTATAACCCCTGTCTGTCCTTTCTCTCATTGCTCTGCATAGTTCTTGTTACCTCTGTGTGTGCAGTCCTATGCTTGGCTCTCCTCTGTGTTCCAGCTTTGTTGCTGCTCCTGCTTACTCCTGGATTTCCCTGGTTTGACCTCTGCTCGTCCTGGACTACTCTGCTCTCTGTTGCCCTTGAATCCTGCCTATGAACACAACCCTGCTGACTTCTGTGACCCCTGGACTTTGGCTTACGAACTTTACAATTCTGACTTCTGTATCCCTGGACTCTGGCACACGGACACCACTACTCTTACTCTGTACTCCAAAGGCATGCAAGTATTACTAACCATCTCTCTACAGGCCCGGCAATGCCATACCACACTCCGGGCACGCCCTCACTGCTGTGGGTGCGTGGTAATACCCTTCCCACCTCAGTACTGGGGACTGGCCAGGTCTGCGGGCATACAGGCGTGACATTATGCAGAGCCCAATGAGGTGGGTACAGGTGTTTCGCTCGAGCACTTACAATTTGTGAGCAATCAGCTGACCAGTCTCCCAGCAACTGGCTAACCTCTCCCTTCAGGAGACAGCAATGGCTCCAGCACCCACTGTTGCTATGACTTATGCTAACACTGGACCCCGCATTCCTCCGCCCAATCGCTATGATGGGGACCCCCTCACTTGCCACGGATTCCTAAATCAATGCGAGGTACAATTCGAAATGTCCCCCCTTCAGTTCCCCACCGGCCGTTCTAAGGTGGCTTACATCTATGCCTTGCTCACCGGTGACGCCCTCGCTTGGGCTTCTCCCCTCTTGGAACTTAGGAGTGAACTAACCCAAGATTATCCTAAATTCAGGCGAGAATTTCAGCAAGTATTTGATACTCCTGCATGGCGCGAGACAGCCGCATTCTCTCTCTTCCATATTTCACAGGCCCGAAGATCTGCTGCCAAGCACGCGACTGAGTTCCGTACCCTCGCCGCGGAGACTCTATGGAATGATGAGGCACTCGCCGCTGCATACTGGCACGGTCTCTCTGAGACCTTGAAGGATGATCTTGCTACTCATGCCCGGCCTTCTTCCCTGGAGTTGATTACTCTTAGTGTACGTATGTACCAGCGCACCCAGGAACGACGGTACGAGGGACACTGTTCTCGTTCTCTTCCTTCCCCTGTTGTGTCTCACAGGTCGCCTACTTCACCTCTCCTGGCACAGGATGCCGATGCAAATCGGTAGCCAACAACTTCGGGTCACGGAGAGAATGTAACGCCATCAAAAGGGACCCTGTTTCTACTGTGGCTCTTCGGAATATCATCTCCAGACCTGTCCACTGAAGCCGGGAAACGGGAACACCCAGTAAAGGTAGAGGGGCTTCTACTGGGTACTGTCTCTTCTTGCCCCTCTCTCCCTGAAAATGTCCCAAAGAAGTTTATGCTTCCTGCTACCCTGGAGGGTCCTGACCTCTTCCTGCAGGTAAAAGCTTTTATTGACTCTGGATCTGGTGGTAACTTCCTGGATCAAACCTTTGCCTCTGAGAACAAAATTCCTATGGTTAAAAGAAAAGCACCTCAATCCTCCTCGAAAAAGGTGCTTAGAACCCTTGATAAGGCAAGATCGGAATTAAAAGTACTACAACTTGACGAGGTAGAGAGAGCGCTGAAATGGACCAATCAGAGGTTCTATGATAGGGGTAACAAAGCGGACAAACTTCTGGCCTCGAAATTAAGAGGCATTAAGACTAAGGCCCAGATCACGAAAATCAGGACCAAAAACGGCCAAATTTCATACAATGAGAAAGACATTGCGCGCGAGTTTGCGGAGTTCTATACAGACCTCTACAACCTCCACCCCCCCCAATCAGTTAAACGATAACGCCAAGATGACCTCCGAGTATTTAACCCAATGTAATCTTCCGTCCCTCTCACAAGAAGAACTTGAGTTCTTAAATCAGGAGATAACCCGAGAAGAGCTGGATAACGCCATCTCCTCACTTAAAATAGCTAAGATGCCCGGGCCAGACGGGTTCTTCAACGCTTATTACAAGAAACTAGCAGCACCCCTCTCCCCGCATCTCCTGGAAATGTTCAACTCTTTCCTACAAGGAGAACCGATACCAGGCACAATGTCAGCAGCCAATCTGGCTATCATACATAAAGAGGGCAGGGACCCGCTCCAATGCGGCAGCTACCACCCAATATCCCTATTAAACACTGACCTCAAGCTTTTCAGTAAGATCCTAGCAAACAGACTGAACCCTATTCTCCCCAGACTAATTCATATAGACCAGGTGGGCTTTATGTCAGGAAGACAGGCCTCTGACAACACCCGCAAAATTATTGATATTTTAGACCACATGCACCTCAAACAATCCCAGGCCCTGATCCTCAGCCTCGACGCAGAGAAGGCCTTCGACCGAATCAAATGGTCCTTCCTTGACCAGACTATGCGCCAGTTCGGTTTCTCGGGCCCATTCCTCGAAGGGGTCCGAGCCCTCTATACCAACCCCACTGCCCTCCTAAAACTACCAGGTGGGCTCTCCAACCCAATAAAGATCCAAAACGGTACCAGACAAGGTTGCCCCCTATACCCCTTACTTTTTGCCCTGTCTATAGAGCCGCTAGCTGCTCGGATCAGAGCTGAACCCAATATAAAGGGCATTCTAATCGCAGACAGGGAATACAAGATCTCCCTGTTTGCGGATGATGTTATTTTAACCCTATCGGAACCGCTCACCTCCCTTCCCAACCTAGAGAAACTCTTAGACCATTTCGGCCATCTGTCGGATTACAAAATAAACACGGACAAATCAGAGGCCCTCAACATTTCCCTCCCAGATCCCATATGGAAAATCCTACAAAAATAATTTTAATTACAAGTGGTATAGCTCCCACATCAAATACCTGGGGATAAAAATAGGGAGCTCATACAGCTCACTGTACCAAGCCAATTACCCCCCCCTCTTCCGCCAGATCAGGAGAGACCTTGAGGCCTGGCAGGCCCACCAGATCTCCTGGTTTGGCAGAATAGTATCCGCCAAAATGAATGTCCTCCCCCGCCTGCTCTATTACTTCCAGACCCTCCCTGTCCCTGTCCCACTAACAGAACTGAGGAATATCCAAGCCCATATTCTGCGCTTCATTTTGCAGCAACGGAGACCCAGAGTCCCAAGGTCGGTACTTCTGGCGTCGAGGACGAGAGGGGGCCTGGGGGCACCGGATGTAGTCCGGTATTACCAGGCGGCCCAGCTGAGGCAGGCGGTGGTGTGGAACAGCCCCCCGACCTCTAATTGCTGGTTAGAAATAGAGACGAATCACGCGTCCCCAAACCCCCTCTCAGCCCTACTGTGGGCCCAGACCCATAAAAGTAGAAAGCCCCCGAGACTCGACCTGGGGGCAATGAGATGCACGTGGTCGACACGGTTAAAAACTAAAGGGAAATATGGCCTAACTTCAACCCCATCTCAACTTACCCCCTTATTTGGAAACCCGGATTTCCCGCCCGGCTGTTCCCGAACCCAATTCGGCCAATTTCAAGGCCTAAATATCAGAGTGATTGCGGACTTACTGGAAGACGATGAGGTAATGCCCCTCCGAGAACTGAGAGTTAAATTATCGTCCCCTGATCTCCCCATATTCCAATATCTGCAAATCAGACACTTCCTGAGAGCCCAATCCCCTAATCTAAAATTCCCAACGCGCTCCAGATTCGAGACCCTATGTCTCAAAGGCGAGTACTAAAGGGGCTTAATCTCTGAGATATACAAAACATTGGAGGCAGCCCAGCCCCCCCCCCAACCACTCATATATGCAAAAGTGGAGCGAAGACCTGAACAGCACCATAGACCTCGAGGACTAGGAGGATGTCTGGGAGGCTGCTACCAAAACATCAATTTGTACCGTCACAAAAGAAAACATCTACAAAATACTATTTCATTGGTACCTGACCCCGAGTAGACTGAGCAAGATCTACCCAGGCACCTCCGACGAGTGCTGGAGGGGATGTGGTCAAAAGGGTGACATGTCCCACATTTGGTGGACATGCCCGGAGATCCAAAGATTCTGGACCCAGATCCAGAGCCTCCTGACTGAGACTCTGGATGTGGAGATCCCACTGGACCCCTGACCTACGTGCTGGGAAAACCAATCGATGACCTCCCTGCCCCCATAGCTAGACTCACATCTGCGATCTTAACGGCCGCCAGATGCTGCATCGCAGCGGCCTGGAAAAAAGTTAAAGCCCCCTCCAGGAGAACGGTAATCACAAGGATAGATGGGGTCATGAGTATGGAGAGACTGACAGCCATGCTGAGGCAAAAAATGCCACAATTCTATAGAACCTGGGAACCTTGGCCGGGGTCAGGAACCCTGACACTGGTACAAACCTTACTGCAACACTAGATCCCGCACTTCCGAACCTTAAGTCGCCCCACCCCCGCCACAACCTCCCCCCCCCTTCCCCGCCCCCCGCTCTCCTCCCAAGTCGTTCCCAACTATCCACCTGCCCTTCGTCATTCCCTCTCTTTTCACCACTGTAAATGGAAAAAGGTTTATTGTAAGCACCTATTGGTCTCGAGGCCATTGACGGTCGCCCGCTCCAGCCAGCATTTACCATCTGGAAGTCCATCCCTCTCACGCTGACCTTGTCAGACGGTCATAAAGAGGTAATAGTTTTCGATATCTTCCATTCTCCCACTGTTCAACTTATTTTAGGATTGCCTTGGCTTCAACTCCACAATCCGCGCATTGATTGGACCGGCACCCTGCCTATCCAGTGGTCTTCTTCTGCTGAGTCTGCTCCCACGTCTCCCCCTGTTGCGGTGCTTGCCATCCTGGATTACGTTCCTTCCAATCTATCGAGTCTACCGACCGTGTATCATGAGTTCTTGGATGTGTTCAACAAGGTACAAGCTGAGGTTCTACCTCCCCATCGTCCGTACGATTGTCCTATCGATTTGATTCCAGGGACCATCCTTCCAAAGTCGAAATCGTATCCTTTGTCCGTTCCTGAAACTGAGGCCATGACGTCCTACATCCAAGAAAATTTAGAGAAGGGATTCATCTGCAATTCAACCTCCCCTGCTGGGGCAGGCTTCTTCTTCGTGAAGAAGAAGGATGGATCACTTAGGCCGTGTATCGACTTTCGCAGACTCAATAAAATCACGGTAAAAAATCGGTACCCTCTTCCCTTAATCTCTGAACTGTTCGATCATCTTCAGGGGGCCTCTATCTTCTCCAAGCTCGATTTAAGAGGGGCTTATAATCTCATTCGCATAAGGGAAGGGGACGAATGGAAAACCGCGTTTAATACGCGATCTGGACATTATGAGTATTTAGTTATGCCCTTTGGTTTATGCAATGCTCCTGCCGTCTTTCAAGAGTTCATGAACGACATCTTCCGGGATGTGTTGGGGACATTTGTCATAGTATATCTGAATGACCTTCTCATTTTTTCTAAAAACTTAGATGAACACATTCACCATACCAAACTGGTGCTGTCTAGGCTCCGTTATAATCGCCTGCACGCCAAGATGGAGAAATGTTTGTTCCACCAGACTTCTACTGCCTTCCTAGGCTACATTATTTCTGACCAAGGTTTCTCTATTGACCCTGAAAAACTGAAGTCTGTCCTCGACTGGCCGCTGCCTAATTCGCTCAAGGCTGTGCAGCGTTTCCTCAGCTTTGCCAATTATTACAGGTAATTCATCCAAAAAAATTCTTCTATTGCTCTTCCCATCACCGCCTTGACCAAAAAAGGCGCCAATCCCACCTCCTGGTCCTCTGAAGCTATTGTTGCTTTCGAGGTTCTTAAAAAAAGCCTTCGTTTCCGCACCCATCCTACGTCACCCGGATACCTCTATTCCCTTCACCTTGGAAGTTGATGCTTCGGACGTGGGAGCTGGTGCAGTTCTCTCTCAGAGATCCTCCCCCCAAGAGAAACTCCATCCCTGTGGGTTTTTTTCACGGAAATTTTTGGCTGCTGAAAGGAATTATGATGTTGGTAATCGTGAACTTTTGGCCATTAAACTGGCTCTTCAAGAGTGGAGGCATCTTTTGGAAGGCACCAAGGAACCTGTTGCCATCCTCAACGACCACAAAAATTTGCTGTATATCGAGGGGGCCCGACGGTT
Source organism: Ascaphus truei (assembly GCF_040206685.1). Lineage (NCBI taxonomy): Eukaryota > Metazoa > Chordata > Amphibia > Anura > Ascaphidae > Ascaphus > Ascaphus truei. The sequence goes on along the minus strand of NC_134488.1, from coordinate 34,690,736 downwards.
GGGTTCTCGCCAAGCTCGGTGGTCTCTCTTCTTCTCCCGTTTTAACTATACAATTTCGTACATTCCTGGTACCAAAAATGTTAAAGCGGACGCTCTCTCGCCAGTTCGCCACGGAAAACTAATCTAATGAAGCCACGGAACCAATTCTTCCTGCCAAATGCATAATCTCTGCTAATAATTTTGATGTGTTGGAGGAGATTAACAAAGCCCAGGTTCACATTCCCAGCAGGTTCAGGGTACCAGAAGGATGCTTATATGCAGCTCCACGGTTTCGCCACAAGATTCTACTTTGGGGACATTCTTCTAGGTCTGCCGGTCATCCAGGATTCAAGAGGACAGCGGACCGCATTAAACGGACATTTTGGTGGCCGAAGATGAACAAAGACATTTTTGATTTTACTAGTGCTTGTCCAGTATATGCCCAGAGTAAGACGCCCCATCACAAACCTTCTGGCCTTCTCATGCCTCTCCCCATTCCGGAGCAACCCTGGAAACACATCTCTATGGATTTCATTGTCGAATTTCCCAATTCCAAAGGAATGAATACCATTCTTGTTGTAGTAGACAGATTCTCTAAACATTCACACTTCATTCCCCTCAAGGGTCTTCCTAATTCTGCTACTTTGGCCGATATTTTTGCCAAGGAAATTTTCAGATTACATGGCGTTCCCATTTCAATTGTCTCTAACAGAGGGTCTCAATTCATCTCTAATTCTGGCAGGCGTTTTCCCAGAGACTCGGAATTTCCCTTCATTTTTCTTCCGGATACCATCCTCAGACCAATGGTCAGACCGAAAGGATGAATCAAACCCGAGAGCAATATCTCAGATGTTTCGTATCGGAGTCACAACACAACCGGGTGGACCTGTTACCATGGGCCGAATTTGCGATCCACTCTCTTAAGAATGAGTCTACTCAAGAGTCTCCCCTTTTCATTAATTTCGGCTTTCACCCTAGTAGTCTTCCCCTCTCCTCCCCCCCATTCTGGCATTCCTGCAGCCGACTCCCATGTTACGACCCTGCAGAATTCTTGGAAAAGGATCCTTAAGTCCTTACAATCTGCTGTTTCTAAACAAAAGACCAAAGCAGATCGTCGTCGCCAACCAGGTCCCTCATTCAAGCCTGGTGACAGAGTGTGGTTGTCCTCGAAGAACATAAGGCTTAAAACTCCATCTCCCAAACTGTCACCAAGATTTCTGGGTCCGTTCAAAATCTTAGAAAAAAATCAACCCAGTCGCCTAACGCCTACCTCTACCCCCCACCATGAGGATCCCTTCCGTATTTCATGTGTCCCTGCTCAAGCCTTTGGTCCGGAGCTCGCATTTCCCGGATCCTTCCCGTAAACCCAACCCAGTGTCCACCCTAGGACATCAAGAGTACGAGGTTCACTCTCTCATTGACTCGCGCTGGTCAAAAAACAAGCTCCAGTTCCTCGTCCACTGTAAGGGCTACGGTCTGAAGGAGCGTTCATGGGTTCCGGCAAGTCACATTCATGCTCCTCAACTCCTCCAGAAATTTAATCAAAAATTTCCCCAGAAACCGTGGCTGGATTGCTCAGAGATCGATCCTCAAGGGGGCGATACTTTGACGGTTCAGGGGATTCCTTCCCCTCCATGTGTCCCTGACGTCCCACGCTTGCGTACCCTCTCTGATCTTTCCCCTGCTAACCTCCTTTCCTCTAGCCGCAGCTGTCCCTCTCCGGCAGTCTCTGACGTCATCCCGGTGTCAGCGCGCGCTCCCCGCAAGGCTCGCGTACCTGCTCTGTTTCCCGTTCCCTGCTGCGGTGTTCCCGGCTCACGGCCCCCCCGGTCTCTACTCCTGTCCCCTTACCCCCGGTGGCTTTTCCCTGTGTCTCCTGCATCCTCAGCGGGTGCCCCCAAGGCGCGGTGCTCCGCGCACCTCGTGACGCAGCCTGTGCGCGCGCACTCTAAACTTACAGAGGATGTGCGCATACGTTCCTCTTCTAGGCTCTCTCAAACTCCTGGCTCCTCCTCTCATGCCCTGCAGGCTATCTCCCTCACTGGCTCGCCTGTCTCCTCCTCTTTTCCTCCTCACCTATCCCTGCTGTCTACCACTTCACCCTCTGCTCCTCCTCTCTCTCCTATTGGTGTTCCCTCCTTTATAACCCCTGTCTGTCCTTTCTCTCATTGCTCTGCATAGTTCTTGTTACCTCTGTGTGTGCAGTCCTATGCTTGGCTCTCCTCTGTGTTCCAGCTTTGTTCCTGCTCCTGATTACCCCTGGATTTCCCTGGTTTGACCTCTGCTCGTCCTGGACTACTCTGCTCTCTGTTGCCCTTGAACCCTGCCTATGAACACAACCCTGCTGACTTCTGTGACCCCTGGACTTTGGTTTACGAACTTTACGATTCTGACTTTTGTATCCCTGGACTCTGGCGCACGGACACCACTACTCTTACTCTGTACTCCAAAGGCGTGCAAGTATTACTAACCATCTCTCTACAGGCCTGGCAATGCCATACCACACTCCGGGCACGCCCTCACTGCTGTGGGTGCGTGGTAATACCCTTCCCACCTCAGTACTGGGAACTGGCCAAGTCTGTGGGCATACAGGCGTGACACATTGGCTTACGAACGTTACCCTTCTTCGCCAGAGCTGTCAAGTACGGTATCATTTCTATTTTTGTTTACCCGGACCATCTACGCTACTTCCACACTCCGGCCGTGCCCCCGTTTACTGTTAGGTGTGTGGTATAACTCCTTTCCACCTCAGTCCCGGGGTCTCGTCTGGCTTGTGGGCAGGCCGAGCGTTACATTATGCAGAGCCAAACAGACCCAGGCCCCCCTGAGGTGGAAGATACCTTAACCACCATTCCCAAACACTTTAACTTTTTGGATAACCAAGTCTCTTCCCTTAACCAGCAAGTTAATACCCTCTCTCTTCAGATTCCCCAGGGCAATGTTCCCACTTCCTCTTCCATAGTATCCCGTGAAGGAACAGGGTCCTCGGAGTTGCGGATTCCTACGCCCAGTAAATACACAGGGGACCCGCTTGCATGACGCGGTTTCTTAAACCAGTGCGAGATACAATTCGAACTGTCACCTTCTTGCTTCCCCACGGATCGTACTAAGGTAGCTTATGTGTATTCCCTTCTTACCGGGGATGCCCAGGCCTGGGCTTCACCAATCTGCGAGTTGAAACCTGAACTCCATTACAACTTTTCTAATTTCAAAAGAGAATTTAGTTTAGTCTTTGACACCCCAGGACGCAGTGATATGGCGGTGTCCTCCTTGTTCCATATTTCGCAGGGTCGGAGATCAGGGCACGTTACGCTCTGGAGTTCCAGACAATCGCAGCAGAGACTGATTGGAACGATGAGGCTCTCTCCGCTGCCTTCCGGGAGGGGCTTTCGGAAACGTTAACGGACGAGTTGGCGGCTCGTGAGAGGTCATCCTCACTAGAGGCCTTAATCGCTTTGTGCGTTCGGGTGGATCAAAGACTTCTGGAGAGGCGGGCTGAACATCAACATCCTCGTACTGCTATTTCTTTGATTTATAATTTCAGGTCTCCTCTCCTTGTACTACCCGCATTGGAAGCTCCGGAACCCATGCAACTGGGCACTCATCACCTTTCTTCTACGGAGCGACTACATCAGAGAAATGAGGGCCTGTGCTTCTATTGTGGGTCTCCTGGGCACATCCTGCCACGTTGTCCTTTGAGGCCGGGAAATGCCAATGCCCAGTGAGGTATGGGGGAATCTCACTGGGTACCATCTCTGCTTCCCCCTCTCCCTCACAGCGTCTTCCTAAACGTCTTCTATTATCGGTCCTCCTAAAGCACGCCAACATCCAGACCCCTGCTCAGGCCTTCCTTGATTCCGGTTCCGGAGGAAATTTTATAAATCAGGCGTTTGCTACCTTGCACAACATTCCACTCTGGGAGAAAGCCTTTCTGGTCGGATTAGAGGCTATTGATGGTCGACCACTGCAGCCAGCTTTCATTACCTTGGAGACACTTCCCCTAGAACTTTCCATAAATGATGGACATTGTGAAATGATTTCCTTTGATGTCATACACTCTCCTTCGGTTCACATCATCCTGGGTCTACCATGGCTGCAATTACACAATCCCATTATCAGTTGGACTGCTGAAGTTCCTGTTCTATGGAGATCCTCCCAAGTAGAAGTGTCTGCTCTGCCCGCTGCGGTACTGGCCGTCTTGGGAGACCTCGTCTCCACAGGACGTCACCCTTCCGGACGTCTATTCGGAGTTCCTGGATGTCTTCAGTAAGGCCAAATCCGAGGAACTTCCCCCTCATCGCACTTTCGACTGCCCGATTGACTTAATTCCGGGTGCCCCATTTCCCAAAGCTAGGTCTTATCCGTTATCGTTACCTGAGACTGAGGCCATGTCCGAGTATATCTCTGAGAATCTTTTAAAGGGCTTCATTCGGAAATCTAGTTCTCCCGCTGGAACAGGATTCTTTTTTGTAAAGAAGAAGGATGGGACTATTCGCCCGTGCATCGATTTCCGTGGCCTAAACAAAATTACCAACAAAAATCGCTACCCTGCCTCTTGTTCCAGAACTCTTCGATAGGCTGCAAGGCGCGACCATTTTCTCCAAACTTGACCTACTAGGAGCATACAACCGGATTCACATCCGCAGTGGAGACAAATGGAAGACCGCATTCAACACACGCAGCGGTCATTATGAGTACCTGGTGATGCCGTTCGGGTTGTGCCATGGATCCAGAGAAGCTCAATTCCGTACTCGAATGGCCTCAACCTAACTCCTTAAAAGCGATTCAGCGCTTCCTCGGCTTTGCAAACTATTACAGGAAATTTATTGCTGGATTTTCTACCTTGGTGGCACCCATTACGGCCCTTACCAAGAAAGGGGCCGATCCGTCCTCATGGCCCTTGAAGGCCACTCATCTCTTAAAAAAGCCTTTGTCTCGGCTCCTATTCTGCGACATCCCGTCCCCACCCTCCCCTTTACTTTGGAAGTTGACGACTTCCGACGTAGGAGCTGGCGCGGTTCTCTCTCAAAGGACCACCACCGAAGACAAATTACACCCCTGTGGGGTTTTTTCTAAAAAAAATTCTTCTGCGGAAAGAAATTACGATGTGGGGAATAGGGAATTGTTAGCCATCAAAATGGCTTTACAAGAGTGGAGGCATCTCCTGGAAGGAACCAAGGAACCCATTTCGATCCTGACGGACCACAAAAAAATTTCTTACATTGAAGGTGCTCGTCGTCTTGGCCCTCGTCAAGCTCGTTGGGCGTTGTTCTTTTCAAGGTTTAACTTCACCATCTCTTATATTCCAAGGGACAAAGAATATTAAGGCGGATGCATTGTCCCGCCAGTTTATCACTGCGGAAAAGTCACAAGATATCCCGGAGAATATTCCTCCCCCCCCAATTGTTTATCTCTGCCGCTTCCTTTGACATTTTAGATAAGATTCTGGAATCTCAAACACAGGTCCCCGAAAGGCTGGAAGTCCCCGATGGTCTTCTGTACGCAGCTCCAAGCTTTCATCTCAAAATTTTGGAATGGGGCCATTCCTCCAGATCTGCTGGCCATCCCGGGTTTAAGAAGATCAATGATTTGATTCGTCGAACCTTCTGGTGGCCCAACATGTCAAAGGACATCAGAGCCTTCACCTCTTCGTGCCCAGTCTGTGCACAAAATAAGTCTGTCCATTAAAAACCTTCCGGTCTTCTACAACCTTTCCCGGTTCCGGACCGTCCTTGGAGTCACATTTCTATGGACTTCATCGTGGATCTTCCCCCATCTAATGGTATGACTACCATTCTTGTAATTGTCGACAGATTCTCCAAGCAAGCTCATTTTTTTCCCCTCAAGGGTCTACCCAATTCAGCTGACATTTTTGTAAAGGAAATTTTCCGCATTCAGGGTGTCCCATGGTCTATTGTCTAAGATCAGGGTACTCAATCTGTTTCTAAATTCAGGCGTTCATTTTCCTAGAGGTTGGGCATTACCCTTCTTTTTTCCTCAGGCTACCACCCCCAAACGAATGGGAAGACTGAACGTATGAAAAAGTCTCTTGAACAGTATTTGCGTTGTTTTTCTTCGGACTCTCAGGATAATTGGGCTGAGTTACTTCCTTTGGCAGAATTCGCGATCAACTCTCTCAAAAATGAGTCTACTCAAGAATCACCGTTTTTTGTAAACTATGGATTTCACCCTACTCGTCTTCCCATGCGTTCTTTCATGTCCGGAGTTCCAGCAGCAGATGAGAGGGTATATTCCTTACAGGAGTCATGGAAGAGGATTCAAGTAGTTCTTCAAAAATCCGTGCTAAGGCAGAAAAAACAAGCAGATAGGCTCCGTCAGGAGGGTCATAATTTCATTACTGGAGAGAAGGTCTGGCTTTCTTCTAAAAATATCAAATTGAAGGCCCCAACCCTTAAATTGTCTCCCAGGATCCTGGGCCCTTTCTCTATTCTGAGACAAATTAATCCTGTGGCCTATCAACTTCGACTGCCTCCCTCTATGAAGATTTCACCCGTCTTCCATGTTTCTCTCTTGAAACCATTTATCCAAGACAAACGGTTCGCTCATCCATCTCTTCGGCCTCCTCCCCCCATTGTACCTGAACAAAAGGAGTTTGAAATCCAGTCTATCATGGACTCTCGCATCTCCAGGGGCAAACTCCAATTTTTGGTCCACTGGAAGGGATACGGACCTCAGGATCGTTCTTGGGTTTCTCATGCAGATGTTCAGGCTCCATCGCTACTTAAGCGTTTTCATCAAAAATTTCCCTTCAAACCTTGGTTGGTTCATCCGGAGTCCGACCCTCGAGGGGGGGTACTGTAAGGATCCGCGCTGCGGGTATACCCGCTTCCAGCGCCTCCTTACCTTTATTACAGGCCGTCCGGGCTCCCAGGTGGCGTCCCTCGCACCTGGCGGCTACCCCCGCACATCCCGGTCCCGCACATTACCCCTACGGGTGCACTGACCCAGGCCACCATTAGTTGGCGCCGGGCATTAGACTCCACCTCCTCTGACGCGGCGCACGCACCTTGCGTGTCTCTGCCCCATCAGCTCCGCCTCCCAGGTCCCTCTTCTCCACCTGACCCTTCCCCTGTCCATCCCTCTGCTCCTCCCCTTGCTCAGACTACTCCCAAATCCTCCGGTACGTCTCTCCCACTCTCCGCCTCCTCTGACGCGGCGCACGTACCTTGCACGCCCCTGCCCCATCAGCTACGCCTCCCAGGTCCTTCTTCCCTTTCTGTTCCTTCCCTTGTCCGTCCCTCCGCTCTTCCCCTTGCTCAGACCACTCCCAAAGCCTCTGGTAATTCTCTCCGATCTGGGTCTTACACGGGCTGCTCCGCTGTCCCTCCCCTCACTATGATTGGTCCCAAACTCTCACACTCTGCTCTCCTATCAGGTCCTTCTTCGGGCCGCTCCTCTGTCACTCCCCTTCCCGATTGGTCCCAGCCCCCTATTTAGTCCCCCTTCACCATTTCCTCTTTGCTCTGCATAGCTTCTGTACCTTGGTGCTGTCTGCTGTTGCCTGGCCTCTCTTGTCTTACAGTGTCCGTTCGTGTCTCTGGATATTCTGCTGACCTCCCTGGATTTGACCTTTTGCTTTGGACTCTACAATGCTGCTCTCTGGAACCCTTTGGACTTCGCTTTGGACTTTCTACGTTGCAGAGTTCTACAACCCCTGAACACGGCTCACGGACAATCGACTATGCTGCTCTCTCCACTCCATGACCCAGGTTTACGGACACTCAACTATGCTGCTCTCTCCAATCCATGACCATTGGCTTACAAACTTTACCCTTCTTTGCCGGAGCTGTCAAGTACGGTATCATTTCTATTTTTGTTTACTCGGACCATCTACGCTACTTCCACACTCCGGCCGTGCCCCCGTTTACTGTTACGTGGGTGGTATTACTCCTTTCCACCTCAGTCCCGGGGTCTCGTCTGGCTTGTGGGCAGGCCGAGCGTTACAGTGTCATAATAGGAGTGTAAAACCTGCCTAGTTTTCTTACAGCCTGTGTGATTTCTGGTAAATCCCTTTATCATTCTAAACTTTGAACAACAACTTGGGAGAAAAGGACCCCTATAGTGAGAGCACTCAAGTATAGGTGATACTGGAAACTAATGGACCTGATGGAGAATCGTAACATGTAATGATGGGTAATTTAAAAACAATTTTATTAGGAGAAATCCTCAAATAAAATAAGGTTTATATGGATAGCCCTCTAACTGAGGTGATCCTAAACAAATGGCGAATTTAAAATATGGTAAGGGGATAGGAGAGGTAAGTCCTATAGGTGTAATAGGTGCTCCTAAAAGGCTTCGCTCACTTCTGATGAACAACATAGCCGATTACAAATGTAAGTGTATGGTAAGTGTGAATGCTGTATATTGTTGCAACTGACAGAGACTTGGTGAAATGCTATATGAACACCCACAAAGCAGTAGTGACTCCAAGAGTCAAACAATGCCCTATGACAAATGGGCACACATGTTTGCTAGCAGCCGAGAACCTAAAACTAACTAATAATTCCAAGTCCAGTGCTGCGAATCAGACAAGTTGGCAGGCAATGAGTGTCTGCCAAAGCGTCAGATGACAACGTCTTTTGCCCGGAGTACTGTCTAATGCTATACATACGTATTCCTAGCAACAATTGTGGACCAATATACAGGTAATGAAGACATCAGAGCAGACAGCACATAGACACTGTATAACTAAACAGTGTAGCAGACGGGATGTGTCTGCAAACAGTGTATCACAGACCTTGCGTCTCTTGTGCTGACACTTAGATACAATTGAATCAGTGATCCTCTTAGCAAGTGTATCACTTATACCCTTTACCAAAAGAACACAGACTGTGGGAGTCTGTGTACATAACAAGTCTTTTAAAATGAAAAGAATACTTATATTTTCTGCGGTATGTGGTAGTGGCGGCCCGGAGGTCTCGGGGAGTCGTCACCTATGACGTCAGTCTCTTGCCGACGTACGTTTCGCGGGAATGTACTTGAAAACAAGATGTATATCCCAATGTATCATTGCTGTAAGATATCTGAATAAAATGGTGTATGGCTGCAGAACATGTTGCAATGGGCTTGTTATTCCTTGATACATTTGATGCAGTTTACTTGCCCCAGTTTTGCAGTCTGAATACTTTGATTAATAACCCCCAGGACATTAACCTGTTTGCTGCCAGAGAGGCCGGCAATGCAGGGATTTAACGATGCACCACATCTATCAAAGTAAAACATCTCAAAGCTCTCAGAGGGATCCCATGATAAATCTAGCTCTTTAATAAAGAAATCTCCAGTGTGGGGCTCTGTTTATCAGTCGTTATGAGAGGGATTCTCTTTAGTTATATAACTAGTTGATGTAACCTTACATACACATACCAGGGTGTGTCCATTTGGGTCACCAACATGACAAATAAGATTCTTATCCACCTTTGATGTTCTGTTAATGTCTATTTTTGAAAATGTTCTACGTTCTACTGGGAATCCAGCAGAGGGGAGTGTGAGGCTTGATGTTTAAGAATGTAAATGTTATTTCAGGCATTTCTCCACCTTTGGCACTTTTTGCAGTGTACAATTAAATTAACATACATATACCCAATTTCTTATCTCATATAGGACACTCCCAAATTGTATCTATCTTCGAGAAAAAGGTGGGGGTGCACCTCTGAGGTCATAATATAAATATGCAAACAAAAAGAAACCCACAGACAGGAATCAGGATCCCTCAATTAGGAGGGCACTCATAGGGTATATATTACACAAATAATACTTTCATCGATTAGCAAAAATTCAACATATAAAAAAGTCAACATTTAAATAAATTTAAATAAATAAAACACGCACCAAGGCAGTAGATAAAAACTCAGTGAATGATCCTGTGAACAGCAAAACGCAGGTAGACTTTGCATACACCTGTGAGGGGGAGATGCATGTGTAGGCTGTTTCTGCAGAGACATCAAGCTAAATACAGGTAGTCCTCGTTATCCAACGTTTCACTTTACAACGAATGGCATATCCAACGCTTTATAATGCAACCCTACGGGCCATTATTCAATGCCATAATGCGTTATCAAACGCTCACCGCCACAGATTAACATGGGACTCACTTTACAACAGTTTCATTATCCAACGCTACATCCAGAACGGGTTCCGTTGGATAACGAAGACTGCCTGTATAACCCTCACAGTTTCAATCCAGCTGAACAGAGGGGGGAAAGCAGGAAAAGCTCCACAGCAAGACAGCAACTGAAATGTTAGGCCCAGATCAGACAGGATGTTATGCGACGTGCGCTCGCTTATGTGCATGCGCACGTTCGTCATTCTTTGAGGCTAGTGGATAACAGTTGTCACAGTAGAAACTGCTTGTGGCGGCAAACTACACAGCGTTGACACTGCAACATTTTGTAGCTACAACCCAAAATGAAATTTGGGGATGCAGTTGTGTCACGTGAGCTGGTTCAGCCAATAAAGGTGTTCCAGCTCTGTGACGTGTACGTCATGCTCCCCGCCACGCCCCCAAACGCCTCGACCAAACTCCTGTAGTTTGAGCACAGATCGCTGGACTGCAGGAGCGCGCGGCGGAGGCGTGCACGCAAGCGCACGGACGTAGCAGCCAGTCTGAGCTCGGCCTAAGGAGAAACATTCATATGGAGAAATTTCTGTTCAGGCAGACACCGATGTCGCCCAAATATCAGCAAAAGCAGGTGAGAGCTGGGAGAAAGAGCACACCAAGATGGCTTCCAAGCACATGGAGGAGCTGCATGCAGACCCAGAGGGATCAGAGGTGTCTCAGGAGGCAGAAACTCCCAGGGATTATGGTGAGTTAGCCAGGGCTGTAGCAAAAGTATTCATGTCGGCTTTAAATGAACATTATGAAAAATTGCAAAAATCCCTAGATGATCTTAAAGGGGAAATAACCCTGAAAAACACCAGGATGGGGGAAGTTGAATCTAGAGTGGGGATCCTAGAGAATGTATCCTCAGAAATGCAGCAGGACATTCAAACTCTTAAAAAAAGAAATAAAACTTTGAAGACAAGGTGGAGGACTTGGAAAACAAGTCACGCTGAAATAATATGAGATTAGTAGGAGTCCCTGAAGAGGTGAAACCTTCTCAATTGCAGGATTTCTGCACAAAATGGCTGCCTGAATCTTTGGGACTACAACACAGAGCCGCCAACAGGGTGGGACAAATGGTACTGGCGTCCCGGGCCCCGTGAGTCAGGGGGGCCCGGCCCCCCTGTGCGACTGGGCGCCAGTTTGTTTAAAAAAAAGTTTAAAAAAATGGCGGCGATTCCCTTTGTGCATGCGCAGAGCCAAGGTCCCGGCGCGCATGCGCAGGGCAAGCAGAGTATCCGGTCTGCTGCCTATGGGCCCGCTCCCCCGCTCCCTCGGAGGGAAAGCGCCAACCCAGCTTCCCATGTGCGCTAACCCAGTTTCCCCCACGCACGCCTCCTGCCCCAGCCCGCCAGTTTCGCCCCCCCCAGCCGCCAACTTCCCGCGTGCCCCCCGAGCCCACCTCCCGCGCCCCCCTCCCTGAGACCACCTCCCGCCCTGAGCAGCTTCCGCGGGGATCTCGGGGGAAGGGGGAGGAAGCTGTCACCCAGTCACTGTCACCCAGACACTGTCAGCCAGCCAGTCACTGTCACCCAACCAGTCACTGTCACCCACCCAGTCACTCAACCCACCCACCCAGTCACTGTCAACCAGTCACTGTCTTCCACCCTCCCAGTCACTGTCTCCCACCCAGTCACTGTCACCCACCAGGTCACGAACCCACCCACCAACCCACTAAAGTCCCTATCCCACCAGGTCCCTAACCCACCCAGTGACCCACCCCACCCAGTCACTCACCCCACCCAGTCACTCACCCACCCAGTCACTCAACCCACCTACCCAGTCACTGTCTCCCACCCACCCAGTCACTGTCGCCCACCCACCCAGTCACTGTCGCCCAGTCACTGTCACCCATCAGGTCACTAACCCACCCCCACCCACCCACTAAAGTCACTAACCCACCCAGTCACTAACACACCCAGTGACCCACCCCACCCAGTCACTGTCACCCACCCAGTAACTGTCACCCACCCAGTCACTGTCACCAACCCAGTCACCCAGTCACTCAACCCACCCACCCAGTCACTGTCAACCAGTCACTGTCTCCCACCCACCCAGTCACTGTCTCCCACCCACCCACCCAGTCACTGTTACCCACCCAGTCACGAACCCACCTACCCACCCACTAAAGTCACTAACCCACCCAGTCACTAACTCACCCCCCCAGTTACTCACCTCACCCAGTCACTGTCACCCACCCACCCAATCACTCAACTCACCCACCCAGTCACTGTCACCCACCCTGTCACCCACCCAGTCACTGTCACCCACCCAGTCACTCAACCCACCCACCCAATCACTGTCTCCCACCCACCCAGTCACTGTCACCCAGTCACTGTCACCCATCCAGTCACGAACCCACCCAGTCACTAACCCACCCCCCCCACCCACTAAAGTCACTAACCCACCCAGTCACTAACCCACCCCACCCAGTCACTGTCACCCACCCACCCAGTCACTCAACCACCCAGTCACTCAACCCACCCAGTCACTGTCACCCAGTCACTGTCACCCACCAAGTCATTGTCACCCACCCTGTCACCCAGTCACTGAACCCACCCACCCAGTCACTGTCTCCCACCCACCCAGTCACTGTCTCCCACCCACCCAGTCACTGTCACCCACCCACGATAACCAAACTAAAGTCACTAATCCATCCAGTCACCCACCCCACCCAGTCACTGTCACCCACCCAGTCATTGTCACCCCCCCACCCAGTCACTCAACCCACCCACCAGTCACTGTCACCCACCCACCAGTCACTGTCACCCACCCACTTAGTCACTGTCACCCACCCAGTCACTCAACCCACCCACCCACTGTCACTCAGTCACTGTCTTCCACCCACCCAGTCACTGTCACCCAGTCACGAAACCACCCACCCACCTAGTCACTAAAGTCACTAACCCACCCAGTCACTAACCCACCCACTCAGTCACTCAGTCACCCACCAAACCCACCCAGTCATACACCCAGTCACTGTCACCCACCCTGTCACTGTCACCCACTCAGTCACCCACCCAATCACTAAATGTCAGTCACTAACCCACCAACCCACCCATCCAGTCAGTCACCCACCCAGTCACCGTCAATCAGTCACTGTCACCCACCCAGTCACTGTCACTCACCCAGTCACTCACCCACCCAGTCACTCACCCACCCAGTCACCCACCCACCCAGTCACTAACCCACCCAGTCATTAAGTCACTAACCAGCCCACCCACCCACCTAGTCACCCATAGTCACTGTCACCCATCGACCCACCCAGTCACTGTCATCCACCGACCCACCGACCCAGTCACTGTCACCCACCCACCACTCACCCACCCACCCAGTCAAACAGGCAGTCACCTGTCTTTTGTTGAAAATATAAAAATAAACAGGTTGCATTGTAATGGTTTTTTCTGTATCACAATAAGAAAACAGTTAAGTAAAATATTTTTTCGTGGTAGGTGCGCTATGGGTTAAGGGGGGGTGCGCTATGGGTTCGGGGGTGGGGGCCTGCTCCTTTCATTTGTCCTGGGCCCCATGATTTCAGTTGGCGGCCCTGCTACCACATGATCACACTAACAACAAAGTGGAAAGGGCTCATAGACTTGGTCCAGTTAGGCAGAACAAGGAAGGTAGGCCATGAGCAGTAATCACAAAGTTTCTGGACTTTAATGAAAAATCAACAATATTAAGAGCCTATAATAGTTCGGGTGGCCTTAATTATGAGGGAAAGAAGATCAGGACTATTCTGCTGCAGAATCAAATATAAGACGGGAGTTCAGTAAAGTTTGCAGTATGCCATATAAGCAAAATAAAACATTTTCCCTGGGATATCCTGCAACCTTAAGAGTCTTCATAAATGGAGGGGCCAACATATTTGCTGCAGCAGCAGAGCGCTTTATCCACCAGCATTCTGCAGAACTGGAGGACAGAACCTCAGAAAGGAGACGGAGATACAGCATGGAGGGAAATAGCGCAGCTAAGAAAAAAGGTTCCCCTACAAGATCCCCGCACTGCTGAGATGGGTCAGGCTGCAAGGAAATAAGGAAAAAAGGGGGTAGAGCTGCTCAAAGCTCCAAAACGGAGAGTAAGGAAATATAAATAATAATGTCAATGTATAATGGGACAACTGTAGTTGAAAGTGAGGGAAAATCCAAAAGTAGGGTCCGTAGTAAACAGCTGGGAGAGGTGACCAGGAACAGGGTATGCAGTGTCAGAGTTAAAATGGAGAAACGCTATCTGGGATAAGCATATAACAGAGGAAAAATGTGTTACCTCTGTTGATCCCGTTTATAGGCCTCCGTCTTCACTGCGTCTCTTCGTGGTGTCGGGCGTGGATGTCGCAACCTCCAAGTATAGCGCCAGCTTCCTCTCACCAACACCGTGGAGCTCCCGAGTGCCGGTGGTGTGTGTTGCAACCTCCGGTCCGTCCGGGAATGCTCCACTCGCTCTACAGGTTCCATGTGCGTCTCCTACGTGGAAATGGATCCCATGTAGCGTGCCCTCACAGCCACAGTGCGTCTCTCCAATCAACAGGTAGCATACAGAGAAAAATGGATTGTCACGAAACAGCAGCGTCCCAGGAATAAGCACCATCAGCTCACCAGAGGGTTGAAGGGTTAAAAAAGTTTAATGGACTACATAAAAAACAAAAAACAAATACAATACAACAGAAAAAAAAAACCTTACGCGTTTCAGGTTCTAAAAGAGAAAGGGCTTTTAGAGCCTGAAACGCGTAGGAGGTTTTTATCTGTTGTATTTTGTTTGTTTTTTTATGTAGTCCATTTAACCTTTTTAACCCTTCAACCCTCTGGTGAGCTGGTGGTGCTTATTCCTGGGACGCTGCTGTTTGTGCCGATCCATTTTACTCTGAATGCAAGGAAATAAGTATTGCACTCATAAAGGGACTAATGTGATCTGGTTACAAAGAGATGGTACATGCATAAAATCATGTGAATGTTGGGAGAAAAAGGTGTTTATTCAAGGATTGTTGCATTTAGCGATATTAAGTTGATAACGTTCAAAAGCAATGGAGGGGTTATATTGCTAGGAGAACAGTATACAGTATGTTACAACAAAAAAAAGTTAAGAAAACCTGTGAAAAATATAAATGAGAGTGGTGGGGTAAAAGGAGGAGGAAGCAGCGGAGAGCTGGGATGAGGCTAAAATGTCACTTCTGGAAAAAAAGGAATGTCATTAATCTATATGTGTTTTTTGGTTTATTTTTTATATCCTGAGTTATATTTGTATTATTTGAACTGTTTTTCACTTGTCGGATATATTGTGATAGAGAAAAAGGAAACAACAGGCAATCACGGTAAAGTACAGTTCTTTAAGTCGTTATATACATTATGTAACGGCGTGCTAGACAATATCAGTTTAACAACTAACCAATAACGAGACTGGTCTCATGGAATGTTAAGTGTATTAACTTCCCAATTAAAAGGAACAAAATATTAAAGCATCTTAAGCGCTTAAAGGCAGATACAGCACTTATTCAGGAAACACATCTAAACAGGGAGGAGAGTAAGAAACTCCAGACTAACTGGGTAGGTGAATGTGTATTCTGCCCAGCAGTGGGAAAGAAAGGGGGGGGGGGAGGGAAGGGTAGCGATTCTGATCAGCAAAACACTACCATATGAGCTTATATCTACTTGGAGTGACACAGAGGAAAGGGTAGTACAGTTTGTTCTCAAGATCAACAATATGGATATATGTATATATAATATTTATGGCCCGAATGAATGGAGCCAACCTTTCTTCCAGAGTGTAACTGATAAATTGTTGAAAGAAAGAGGAGGTAACCTAATTGTGGGTGGTGATTTTAACACTGTCAGTGATCCATTTTTATATAAATCTTATCTTAATCAGAGAAAAGGAAAATCAAGATCTGCACAGAGAACCATAGGACTGTTACAAGAAACATTGGGTTTATTAGACTGCTGGAGGCTATTTAACCCCACTGAGAGAATATACCTTTTTCTCTCACCCTCATAACTCTTTCTCACGAATAGACTATATTCTAACACGCGACCATATGCTGGACAAGGTGTCCGCAGTGGCGATTGAAGATATAATCATATCAGACCACGCACCAGTATGGTTAGAGATACATTTAGGATTTAGGGAACACAAAAATAGAATCTGGAGATTTCCATCTTATCTTCATAATAGTGAGGAGTTTAAAGCTTTCCTCCTCAATAGCTGGTACTATTTCCAGGAAACAAATGCTATACACCAAAATGAGGGGAAATTGTATTGGGAAACTGCTAAAGCGGTAATCAGAGGCAAGATTCTAACATACATGAACAAATGTCGGAAAGAAACAGAAGCAGAATACATTAAATCTAGCAAGGAACTGAACAGGATGTTCTGTCACTTCAAACAAAATCCCACCCCAGAAAATAGGGACAAATACATGGAAGCAAAGAATGTATGCGAAATATGGCTACACAGAAAGGAACAAAAAAAAGCTCCAATTTAGAGACCTTAACCTTTATAAGTATGGTAACAAGGCAGGTAAATTATTAGGAAATCTCGTTAGACGAGCTACGCAGCCAAAACACATATTTAGAATGCGTAAAGCTTCAGGTGAACTAACATCAGCTCCTGAAGAAATATGTACAGTGATTAGGGACTTCTATAAAAAATCTGTATACTACCAGTGAACAGGATGATGTAGCTCAAGACAAGTTTTTACAGGGATTAAAGTTCCTAAAAATAACGAATGAAGAGCAACAAGAACTTAACGCTCCAATTACCAGGGAAGAAATAGAGGCTGTCGTAAAGAAATGTAAAAATGGGAAGGCACCAGGGCCTGACGGCTTAACGGCCGAATTCTATAAGATCTTGAGGCCAGAAGTAGGACTACCCCTGCAAAACACCTTCAAAGAGACAGTAGACAGAGGGGAATATTTGAAAACCGGGAAAACAGCATTCATCAGGATTTTACATAAAGAAGGTAAAGACCCTCTTGTGCCAGGTTCATATCGACCATATCTTATTAAATCAGGATGTAAAAATTCACTCAAAAATTCTGGCAGAGAGGCTGGCCGCAGTATTACCAGGTCTGATCCATAAAGATCAGACAGGTTTTATAAAGGGTAGATCTTCAGTGAAGAACATACAGTAAGTAAAGTATTAGGAGCCCTTTATTGGACCAAATCAAATCCACAAGATAATAGGAACGATGTAATTATTTCGGTAGATGCAGAAAATCCTTTGATAATGTTAGATGTGAATTTTTATTTGATATACTTCAAAGAATGGGAATATCGGACATGTTTCTTAATATGATTAGAACTATGAATGAGGGTCCAAAGGCACGCATCATGGCAGCGGGAATACTCTCCCAGGAATTCAATTTATACAGAGGAACAAGGCAAGGGTGTCCCTTGTCGCCATTGCTATTCAACATAGCAACCATTAGCTATGTTCCTTAGAGACATGGCAGACTATAAAGGCATTGAAATAGGAAATAAGGAAATTGGCTCTTTTTGTGCATGACCTTCTTATGTTTGTCTCTAATCCGGAAACAGCGGTTAAAAAAATATGAGATACTTAAAGAATATTGAAAATGTATGGAACATGAAATTTGAACCAGGTTGATCTCAAAATATGTTTAAGACGTGGGAAACCAAGGGAATAAAAAATATAGGCCAAATGGTAGATACAGAATGTCATTTGAAGAGCTCAGAGTTAAGAAGGAATTCCCACAATCTCACTACTTCCCCTACATGCAGATCATATATTACTGTAAGAGTCTAGATAACAATAAGAAAGAGATATTAGAAACCAACATGTTTGTTAGCTACTTTAGTACTGAAAATAATATTACATATTCAATCTCTGAATTATATGATTGGATCCGAGATAAAACCATGGTAGCAATTGCAAAAAGTTGCAGCCAAGTGGAACAAGGACTTCCCAGAAATAACAGACATTGACGCTTTGCTGCTAGGATTGGGTAGAACCAGGAAAATAATAATATCAGAGACATGGAGGGAATTACAATATAAATGACTACATAGAGCATACAGTTAGGTCCGGAAATAATTGGACACTTATACAAGTTTTGTTATTTCGGCTGTGTACCAAAATAAATTCAAGTTACAGTTAAATAATGAATATGGGCTTAAAGTACAGTCTATCAGCTTTAATTTGACGGTATTCACATCCAAATTGGAGGAAGGGTTTAGGAATTACATCTCTTTAATATGTAGCCCCCTCTTTTTCAAGGGACCAAAGTAATTGGACAATTGACTCAAAAGCTATTTCATGGACAGGTGTGGGCTATTCCTTCGTTATTTCATCATTAATTAAGCAGGTAAAAAGTCTGGAGTTGATTCCAGGTGTGGCATTCGCATTTGGAAGTTGTTGCTGTGAACCCACAACATGCGGTCAAAGGAGCTCTCAATGCAAATGAAACAGCGACTCCTTAGGCTGCAAAAAAAAAAAAATCCATCAGAGCGATAGCAGGAACATTAGGAGTGGCCAAATCAACAGTTTGGTACATTTGGAGAAAAAAAAGAACGCATTGGTGAGCTCTGCAACACAAAAAGGCCTGGACGTCCACGGAAGACAACAGTGGTGGATGATCATAGGATCCTTTCCATGGTAAAGAAAAACCCCTTCACAACATCCAGCCAAGGGAAGAACACTCTCCAGGTGGTAGGCATATCATTATCCAAGTCTACCATAAAGAGAAAACTTCACGAGAGGGTTCACCACAAGGTGTAAACCATTCATAAGCATCAAGAATAGAAAGGCCAGATTAGACTTTACCAAACAATATCTAAAAAAGCCAGCCCAGTTCTGGAACAGCATTCTTTGGACAGATGAAACTAAGATCAAACTGTACCAAAATGATGGGAAGAAAAAAGTATGGAGAAGGCTTGGAACAGCTCATGATCCGAAGCATACCACATCATCTGTAAAACATGGTGGAGGCAATGTGATGGCATGGGCATGCATGGCTTACAATGGCACTGGGTCACTAGTGTTTATTGATGATGTGACAGAAGACAGAAGCAGCCGGATGAATTCTGAAGTGTATAGGGATATATTGAAAACGGAAAAATGGGGGAGCATGGGATTAGGACAATACACAATACAGATGCAAACGATATAAAGCTGATAACGTTCTGATGTAGTGGTTTGGGGGGCCAAGTTTATAATAATATACTTACACGGCCTTGTGTAAGCAAAAATCAAATAGATTTGGTATCTTTTCAGGATGGGTCCTGACTTCTCCCAACTCAGGTGTATAAAAATCAATAGGGTATAGGTAGTATGTTAATACATATGTACTCACACGGCCCAGTGTGAGTAATGGTAGAGGTTCTGGTATCTTTGTGGTTTACTCAACCCATTCAAGCTCTTAGACTGGACGCAGGGGATGGCTCTCCAACAGTACTCCAAAAGGAAATCTCTCTCTAATTGCTTGAAGTCAGTGAGTGTCTCTCCCCGGTCCCGCAGTGAAAGGGGGGACAAGTGATGCACGATCTCAGTAAGGTTCTTTAAAAAATGGCATTTATTGATAAAATACAAATAAACAAAGAACTCACATACACAATAAACTTCTGGCCTTCCCACGTAGCTCAGTCACGAGCCCCTACAACAGGTAGTTCCGCCCCACGTCCGGGGTGCAGAGTGATGACACTTCTCTGCTCTGCTGTAGTTGCGGCTGTAGGAACTGGCTACGGAAGCCTCCGTAGGACATAAACTGCCACCAATTCGAGCAACGAGTTTCGCCGAGTAATCGGCTTCCTCAGGCTCATAGAATGACGTAGGGGGGGTCGAGTATTAAACAGCCCTCTCTGATTGTTTTATATGATTTTATATGCAATTGTATAAAAATGTTATGGTATGAAAATGTTATTTCTGAACTTTACAAAAAATATTATTAGGAAGAACCTATTTAACTATGTATTAACTGCTATGGGAGTAATTGAGCTTTAATTGATTGAGACAGCTCAATTTGCAACAACATACATGAGAAATTAAATAAGGACCATTGGAGTTCATTACACATACTAATAAAGATTAAGCAGAAGTACAGGAAGTTTATGTAACAGCTTTGACTAAAAACGCCAATAGAGATAGTTATTAACAGAAGCAAAGCATTTTTAATTGTAAGGGAAGGTCTTTGCAAAACAACCCTTTCCGATTAACAATTAGGAGAGAGGGAGGGTCTATATAAACTGACTCGACCCCCCCCTACGTCATTCTATGAGCCTGAGGAAGCCGATTACTCGGCGAAACGCGTTGCTCGAATTGGTGGCAGTTTATGTCCTACGGAGGCTTCCGTAGCCAGTTCCTACAGCCGCAACTACAGCAGAGCAGAGAAGTGTCATCACTCTGCACCTCGGACGCGGGGCGGAACTACCGGTTGTTGGGGCTCGTGACTGAGCTACGTGGGAAGGCCAGAAGTTTATTGTGTATGTGAGTTCTTTGTTTATTTGTATTTTATCAATAAATGCCATTTTTTAAAGAACCTTACTGAGATCGTGCATCACTTGTCCCCCCTTTCACTGCGGGACCGGGGAGAGACACTCACTGACTTCAAGCAATTAGAGAGAGATTTCCTGTTGGAGTACTGTTGGAGAGCCATCCCCTGCGTCCAGTCTAAGAGCTTGGATGGGTTGAGTAAACCACAAAGATACTAGAACCTTTACCATTACTCACACTGGGCCGTGTGAGTACATATGTATTAACATACTACCTATACCCTATTGATTTTTATACACCTGAGTTGGGAGAAGTCAGGACCCATCCTGAAAAGATACCAAATCTATTTGATTTTTGCCTACACAAGGCCGTGTAAGTATATTATTATAAACTTGGCCCCCCAAACCACTACATCAGAACGTTATCAGCTTTATATCGTTTGCATCTGTATTGTGTATTGTCCTAATCCCATGCTCCCCCATTTTTCCGTTTTCCATGTTTGTATAAGGGCTCTGGATTATCCCTACTCTGGGGTTGACGCAGACGGGACCTAAGGGTTATCTCTAAGCACCTAAAAGAGACCAAATTTTATTGGCTATATTTTTCACTGTAAGCATTGTTCTGAGACTCACGGTAAGCGCCTGGTTTTTCTTGTTCCCATTACTATAGGGATATATTGTCTGCTCAGATTCAGCCAAATTCAGCGAAGTTGATTGGACGGCACTTCACTTTACAGATGGACAATGACCAAAAACATACTGCAAAAGTAACCCAGGAGTTTTTTAATGCAAAGAAGTGGAATATTCTGCAATGGCCGAGTCAATCACTTGATCTCAACCCGATCGAGCATGCATTTCACTTGCTGAAGACAAAACTTAAGGCAGAAAGACCCACAAACAAACAACAACTGAAGACAGCTGTAGTAAAGGCCTGGCAAAGCATCACAAAGGCGGAAACCCAGCGTTTGGTGATGTCCATGCATTCCATACTTCAAGCAGTCATTGCCTGCAAAGGATTCTCAACAAAGTATTAAAAATAAACATTTTATTTCTGATTGTGTTAATTTGTCCAATTACATTTGAGCCCCTGAAATAAGGGGACTGTGCATGAAAATGGTTACAATTCCTAAACGTTTCATACAATATTTTTGTTCAACCCCTTGAATTAAAGCTGAAAGTCTGCACCTCTATTGCATCTTGGTTGTTTCATTTTCATTGTGGTGGCGTACAGAGCCAAAATTATGAAAATTGTGTCAGTGTCCAATTATTTCCGGACCTAACTGTATTATGCGTTTGATATCCAATACAAACAGATAGAAAAGGATAAAAATAAATGCATGAAATGTCTGCTTATTAAAGAGGACCTAAAACACTGTCTATGGGAATGCCCATGTATATCTGATTTTTGGGACCAGGTTCTAATATATATACATACATATATACATGACATGACAAAAGTGGTAACTGTGAAGGAACTCTGTCGGTTTTATTTGGGAACATGGAGGGGTGGAAATAAATTAATGGGGACTCAGAAATCCCAAGGATTGCTGAAATTATACTCCTGGCAGCTAGAAAGTCTATAATGGTGCAATGGGTGTAGTATGACCCTCACAACTTGGAAATAGTTAAAACATCTCTCACTCAGCTAATGACCTTAGATAAAATGGAAACAGAGACCAATATGGAACAAAAAATGGGAGAATTTACTTACAAAATGGGAACCCTTTATTGACTCCCTGCCACAGAGTGAAAAAGACCAAATATATTAGGCTTTCACACACACATCCTGGAGTCTCTTGCGGCAAATTGCACAAGATCATAGATGAGGTAAACAGAGGGAGAAAAGAATCAGGTTAAACGGGTATCAGGGCAGGAAACAGTATATCCAAACCTAACGTCTGTAATATGTCTGACTAAAGTTATGTTTTGTACATTCTGTGAGTTAATTATTTAATTAAAAAATTGTGTATTTTTGAGTTACGTTTGAGCTTCTGATTTATACTTTTTTACTTATATATAATTTAAACCTGGAAAAATATAAAGATGTGTTAAAATCTGTCATGTTTACTGTACCAGCAATGTTAGAAAATCAATAAAAAGAACAATGAGATAAAGTTAAAAAAAATAAACGCTGTAACTGAACCCGAGTCCACATAATTGGAAGTTCATATAAAGTCCAGAATTCCTTCCACGTCCTCTCCGGCTCTCCATATTGCAAACGCCGTGACTGCTCTCCCCACCATGCGTTTCTGTGCTCCCCCACCATGCGCTGCTGTGCTCCCCACCATGCACTTCTGGGCTCCCCACCATGCGCTTCTGTGCTCCCCCACCATGCGCATCTGTGCTCCCCCACAATGCACTTCTGTGCTCCCCATCATGCGCTTCTGTGCTCCCCACCATGCGCTTCTGTGCTCCCCACCATGCGCTTCTGTGCTCCCCATCACACGCTTCTGTGCGGCTCACCATGCGCTTCTGGGCTTCCCACCATGCGCTTCTGTGCAGCTCACCATGCGCTTCTGTGGTCCCCACCATGCACTTCTGTGCTCCCCCACCATGCGCTTCTGCGCTCTCCACCATGCGCTTCTGTGCTCCCCACCATGCGCTTCTGTGCTCCCCACCATGCGCTTCTGTGCTCCCCACCATGCGCTTCTGTGCTCCCCACCATGCACTTCTGTGCTCCCCCACCATGCACTTCTGTGCTCCCCCACCATGCGCGCTTCTGTGCTTCCCCACCATGCACTTCTGTGCTCCCCCACCATGCGCTTCTGTGCTCACCACCATGCGCGCTTCTGTGCTTCCCCACCATGCACTTCTGTGCTCCCCCACCATGCGCTTCTGTGCTCACCACCATGCGCGCTTCTGTGCTTCCCCACCATGCACTTCTGTTCTCCCCACCATACGCTTCAGTGCAGCTCACCATGCGATCAAGACGAGCTGATAGCAATCCATTTTAATCTCAAGTGGCAACCTCACGCTATTAAATATCTGGGTATTTCTCTCACTAACAGCTTCAAAACTTTAAATCAGGCAAATTTCCAAAATTAATTCGGACATTAAGAGAGGACATCAGAATTTGATCTACTTATAACATTTTGTGGATTAATAGGATACATTGCATCAAAATGAATCTTTTCCCCAGATTACTATATCTCTTCAAGACCCTTCCAATACCGGTTAGATTAAAAGACATCCTTTCCCTGCAATCCCTAATGAACAAGTTAATTTGGAACGTCAAGAAACAGAGAATTAAGGGAAGGATGATCAAAAGACCGATATTGCCTGGGGGCTTGGCGGTACCTTGCTTATCATCGTACTATAGAGCCGTTCAATTATGTCAAATATCTCAATGGCATATGAATCCCAATCGGAAAAGATGGGGGGGAAATAGAAAAGAAAGCATTGTTTCCATTAGATTTGAACAATTTGATTTGGTCTCAGAAATCATTGATTAAATCCATCAGAGAGCCGTTATCCTCAATGTTCAACCCTCTGGAGGTCTGGGAAGCCACTAAATTCAAATGCTTGTTAAACTCTAAGGGTACACTGATGACCCCCCCAATTTGATGACACAGACTTCGCTCCGGGCCTGAACAGCAAAGATTTTTTACAATTTGGAAACAAAAAGGAATTCTAAGACCTAAAGATTTGGAGGCAGGTAAAAATATTAAAACTTTTGTTCAAATTAGGTCAGAAAAAGAAATTCCCCATTCTGAATGTTTTAGATACCTCCAACTCAGAGCATACTACTACAAAAAGTCACCATTCCCCCATTAACAAATTTGAAAGAGCTCTGTATACTAAAAACAGACACATGTGGACTTACATCTCAAATGTATAAGGAAGTGACCTGTTCAGGCTCAGAATATGCTAAAAAAATACAATACGTTTCACAATAGGAGACTGACTATGGGGAAACATTCGACGTAGAGGAGTGGGATGAGTGAGATATTCCTGCCAGCGGCAAAAAACTCAATGAATACTACGCTGAAGGAGAATGCATATAAAGTGTTGATGAGGTGGTATCTCACCTCGCTAAAACTATCAAAGATATAACAGGTTACTCCCCGTTGTGTCCCAAACAATGTGGAGAACAAGCAGATTTGTTACACATGCTGTGGTCTTGCCCTTGAATTGCACCCCTCTGGAGGAAAATTTCAAATTGGCTGCAGAGAATTTTGGGCCTCACGATTCCATTAGATCCCTGGTTGTTCCTATTAAACAGACCTATCCAGTGAGGAAAATAAACTTATTGCACATTTTTCAATGGCAGTGAGATGCGAGATTGTAGCATTATGGAAACAAAAAGATTCCCCATTAATCGCTCAAATTAGAAACACAATTTGGTTCATCTGCCAGGTGGAGAAACTAACAAGCTTGGTAAATGACACCAGCGCTATATTCCAAAAAGTGTGGTTACCATGGTTTGCCCAATCAGACATAACAAGGGTGAGCATAGCCACAATTTTGCTGTGATAGGTGCATTTTCGTCCGGCGGAAGGCAATGGGCAGGAGCAACAAAGTACAGTAAATAGATAGATCAGTCCCGAACTGATCTGTTCCGGGCCGCACAGAAGAAAATAAATAAGAGAATGGGGTCACTGGATATAAGAGAGCAAGGGCTGGAGTAGAGGTTCCCTTTTCCTTGTCCCCGCACCCCCCCCCCCCTCCATGTTCTGTATATCTTAAAATGTTATCATCTAGACATTGTGTATTTTATGGCAGCTTATTTCATGTATTCATGAATGTACTTTTATTCTATACCAAATGGAAATAAAATTTGAGTTACCAAAAAAAAAAATCACTGTGTAAACGGGTTTTTGGTGTGCTCGGTAATTCCAGGACTGGATTACTAGCGCACCTTCAGACTCTAGCAATACGGAGACTTTGCATTGTTATATTTTTGGCAGGCGGGTTGGTGCATTCATTTTTTTTATTTACTGTTTTTAAATGTCGATTTTTTTTCATATGTAGAATTTTTGCTAATGGCTTAAAGTATTATTTGTGGATTATATACCCTGTGAGCGCCCTCCTACAGTATTTGAGGGATTCTGATTCCTGTCTGTAGGTTTCTTTCGTTTTGTTTGCATACATTCTCTAAGCCTCAAGAAAAATACATCGAACTTGCACTAATCAATTCTCTGGATATTTCCTCAAAAGAGCGGCATGTAGGTGCTCTGATCCTGCGCCCCCACCACAAGGCACTTGACTTTAGGAACAATGAATGGAATTGGACCGGCACTCAAAAATAATAGACGTTAATGTAAAAATTGTTGTTCGCATATTTCTTATTTAATTCAAACTTTACAGAATGCAAAATTAAGTAGTTTTGACACACTCGCAAAAGACAGCAACGTTGCTGTACATTTTGAAAGAGATCTACATGAAATAATAAATATGCCAACAAGAGAACAATAAGGATGAGGTGAGTTTATTCTTTACATTAACATCTCTTTGTTTTTGGGAGTGCCGGTCCAATTCTATTGATCATTCTTTAAGCATCCGCACTCTCCTCACCCTCCTCTCCTCAGGCCAATATTTAAAAAATGTAATAACACATGTGAGGGAGGGGTGGCCAGAGGGACGGGGACACTAACTATGTCATGACATTGTGTGGCACACCCTGGAATGCCCTTTTTCTATATCTAGTCATGCACCTGCGTACTGTACTGTAGGTTCCTCCCTGACACCCAATGTTTACCCCCTAAGCGCTGACAACATATTAATTTACTCCGCGCTGAAGTTGTTGTCACATCAATAGGGGCATTAAATGGCCAGAATATTCCCCCTGTAATATATCACCCAATAAGCTAATCACTCGATTCTAACACCACCCAGGCACTCCACTATATTATCCCAATAAATCATGCATCAGCTCATTATAACATCACATAACCACACCATCACCCCACTATAACGTCACCTAATCACACTATCACCTCACTATAACATCCCCTAATTATACCATCACCTCTCTATAACATAACCTAATTACACCATTATCTCCCTATATCACCCAACCACACCGTTACCTCACTATAATATCTCCCACCCACACTTTCGCCTCACTATAATATCAGCCAACCAAACCATCACCTCACTATAATATCAGCCAGCCAAACCATCACCTCACTATAATATCAGCCAACCAAACCATCACCTAACTACAGTATAATATTAGCCAACCAAACCATCACCACACTATAATATCAGCCAACCACACAATCACCTCACTATAACATTACCCAATCACACATTACCCAACGATAATAAAAATCAACCATACTGTAAAGACACCTCACTATAACAACATCTAATCACATCATCTAATTATACCATCACCCAACCTCACTATACTATCAGCCAGGCACACAATCACTTGACTATAACATTGCCCAACCACACCATCACCTCACTATAAAATCAGCTGATTACACAATCACCTCACTATAACATCAGCTGATTACACAATCACCTCACTATAACATCAGCCAACAACACCATCACTTCACTATGACATTACCCAATCACACCTCCAACTCACTACAACATCGGGCAAGCACACCATCAACTCACTATAACATCAGCCAACTACACCATTACTCCAACATAATACTTCAGTATAAAAAAAACATTGCCTTTAAATTACCCATTGAAGCATTAACCAAATAATACCCCAAGAGCCCAGTGTAGAATTATCTAATCATCCATTTACCTACCACGAACATCATCCTATCACCCCTCTGCACTACTACATCCCATCAACATCTTTCATTAAATCACCTTATTACCCTACAATAGCCACCCGTACCTAACATGACTCAATCATCCCATCACCTTAACTAAATTATACTTATCCTATGTAGCAAACTATATAACACCCCATGTCAGGAGGCAAACACCACCAAAACAACCACAAACTAAATTGATATTTTGTGCAAAGAAGGGCGACTGAAATTAAGCAAGGTCTATATAAAATAGATAGACTAGAGGACCTCGACACGTACAGCTTGGAAGAGAGAAGGGAGAGAATGGATATGGCACCTGAAACTTTCAAATATATCAAGGATTTCAACGAGGTACAGTAAGAAAGCATACTTCAGAGAAAGAGAAGTATTAGAAGGAGAGGTCCTTCTCTGAAACTGGAGGGACACGGGGTGCGCAGGGGAAATGTAAGGCAGGACTTCTTCATGGAAAGGTTGGTGGATTTGTGGAATTGCATCTCAACAGAGGTGGTAGAGACTAATACATTAAAGGCATTAAAACATGGTTGGTATAGACAGAAGGCTAACCCTGGGATGAAAAAAAATCCAGGGTGCCTGGTCGCTTGGGCTTCTAAAATGTACCATTAGGCGCCTATGCTGCAGCGTTGTGCTACCGACCCGACACTCACCAACGCAACCAACAACAGAGTGGCCCATAATGCTTTGCTAGTGCAAATGTCCATTTGCAGCGGTGACTGACAGGTCAGCACTGCGCCGCTTACTCTGACAACGAAATATGCAGGAGGAGCCAGGGGGCGCAGAAGAAAAGAGAGGGGGGGGGGCCTCAGGGACTCTTCCCTCATTCAATGGAGGAAATTTCACTCCCTATCAGATTTTATGCACTACATATTAATTCTCTATTCATACAATGCTGCCCTCTCTCTCAAAACAAACCTTCTTTCATACTGTATCTACACTGTCCTACAATCCCACGCCTGTTCTCCACTTTCATCGTCCTTTTCTACACACTCTCCACCTCCCCTCACCGTCTTTCCACCTGAAGAACTTGCAACACATTACTAAAAAAATTGACGTTACAGTCTACCCAGAACAACGCTAACAATGTCCCCTCTACGTCCCCAAAGCAACATGTGACTTCTTCTCTCCGTGGTCACTGAAGTGAAAGTCTCCCATCTTCTCTCCTTATCCCCACTATAACCTTGACTCTATTCCTTCACTCCCTCTCAGAGGAGGGCTGGTCTGGGGGGAAATTGTCCTCTGGGCTTGTCAGATGTAAAAAGTGTGGGCCAGAAGCAGAGGGAAGAGGAGCAGGGTCATTTTGTGTGCAGCTCACTTTAGATACTGGCCTTCAGGTGGCGCTACCGAGCTCGCATATGTAGCAGATCCTCCAAGGGTCTTCCGGCCAGCTCCTCTCTGCAGCATGCTGGTAAGTGGATATATAAATGGTGTGTGTAATATATATATACTAGCTGAGAGACCCGGCGTTGCCCGGGATGTGAACCGTGCTCACACTGACACACACTGCTCATTGTTCACACTGCACACTGCACACACACACTGCACACTGCACACACACTGCTCATTGGTCGCACTGACGCACACTGCGCACACACAGCTCACAGTGACACACACTGCACACACAGTGGTCACACTGACACACACTGCACACTGCACACACACTGCTCACTGCTCACACTGATACACATACACAGCTCATTGCTCACACTGACACACTGCACACACCCTGCTCACACTGACACACACTGCATACTGCACACACACTGCTCAATGGTCACACTGCACACTGCACACACACTGCTCAGACTGACACACACTGCATACTGCACACACACTGCTCATTGGTCACACTGCACACACTGACACACTGCTCATTGCTCACACTGCACACAGTGCACACACACTGCTCATTGCTCACACTGCACACACTGCACACACACTGCTTACACTGACACACACTGCACACTGCTCACACTGCACACACTGCACACACAGTGGTCATTGCTCACACTGCACACACTGACACACTGCTCATTGCTCACACTGCACAGTGCACCACACATACACACACACACACAGTTACAGACAATCACAGACAGTTACACACACTCACACACACTTTCACAGTTTCAAACAGTTTCACACAGTCATAGACACTTACACAGACTTACACACACTCACACACTCTCACACTGTGAAACACTTACACACACTGTCACACACAGTTACACACAGTCACACACAGTCACAGACACTTACACACAGTTTCACACAGTCACAGACACTTACACACACTTACACACAGTCACAGACACTCACACACAGTCTCACACAATTACACACACCAGCACCAACACCCGCTCCCCCCCCCCTCCTCCTGCGCAGGCAGCGGGGACAACGGTGGGGAGAAGGTGAAGCGGGGACCGGAGGGGCATCCCCCCTCCCATCTCACGTCCCGCGGCCTGTCACGCGGTGACAGGGGGGAGCCGGGAGCGGAGGGGCATCCCCCCTCCCATCTCATGTCCCGCGGCCT
The DNA here is from genome assembly GCF_040206685.1 of Ascaphus truei. Taxonomy (NCBI): domain Eukaryota; kingdom Metazoa; phylum Chordata; class Amphibia; order Anura; family Ascaphidae; genus Ascaphus; species Ascaphus truei. Next base: position 34,660,925 of record NC_134488.1, on the reverse strand, counting down.
GTCACGCGGTGACAGGGGGGAGCCGGGAGCGGAGGGGCATCCCCCCTCCCATCTCACGTCCCGCGGCGACAGGGGGGAGCCGGGACCGGAGGGGCATCCCCCCTCCCATCTCACGTCCCGCGGCCTAGGGGGGAGCCGGGACCGGAGGGTCATCCCCCCTCCCATCTCACGTCCCACGGCCTGTCACGCGGTGACAGGGGGGAGCCGGGAGCGGAGGGGCATCCCCCCTCCCATCTCACGTCCCGCGGCCTGTCACGCGGTGACAGGGGGGAGCCGGGAGCGGAGGGGCATCCCCCCTCCCATCTCACGTCCCGCGGCCTGTCACGCGGTGACAGGGGGGAGCCGGGAGCGGAGGGGCATCCCCCCTCCCATCTCACGTCCCGTGGCGACAGGGGGGAGCCGGGACCGGAGGGGCATCCCCCCTCCCATCTCACGTCCCGCGGCCTGTCACGCGGTGACAGGGGGGAGCCGGGAGCGGAGGGGCAAGAGCAGCACGTAGCATGTGGAGGGGGGGGAGCTCACCCGTCCTGCCGCTGCCTCACTCATCCTGCCGCTGCCTCACTGATCCGGCCGCTGCCTCACTGATCCTGCCGCTGCCTCACTGATCCTGCCGCTGCCTCACTCATCCGGCCGCTCCCACGTGGATGTGAGGCGGGAGGCCGCGTGTTGTGGCCGCTCCCCCGCGTGTGTCCCGGGCGCTCGCTCCGCTCCCCCGCTTACTGTAGCGGTGCCAGGGTGTGAGCTTGGGGGGGTGGGGGGGTGTGAGCTTGGGGGGGGATGAGCTTGGGGGGGGGTGAGGTGTGTGTGAGCTTGGGGGGGGGTGGGAATGTGTGTGTGTGTACACGGGACTCCGGGTAAGTTCGGGCACAGGGAGGGTGGGGGTGTGTGGAAGTTGAGGTGCGGTCCAGCTGACGGGGGAGAGTGAGGGGCACCAGGAGGGGATTGTGTGTGTGTGTCCCCGTCCGTGTCCGTCCCTGTGTGTCCTTGGGCCCGTCACTCCGCCTCAGGCCAGTGAGAGGTGTGCGGGGGCGGGCCAAGGGACCAATGAGATTTCCCCTAGGGACACCGGACATCCAGGCAGGCAGGCAGGCAGGCATACAGTGCTTTCACTAATATAGTATAAGATATAAAAACATATATACAAAGAAAAAAAGCATGCTCCATAGTGCTAAGTCGTATACAAATTATTTAATATAATGTTACAAGCAGTGGTAAGTGATGTACTCATAAAGAAGGGTAAAATGTAAGCATTTAGGGACTAATACTCAGTCACCACGGTGGAGTAGTTATCTGGGACATGTGGGACTGTAATGCTGAGTGTGAAGATGTTAGGTAGCAGATATAGCTGGAAACTAGGATTGCTGTAGCTAACGTCCAGGAGCAGTATCAATCCTCAGCCCGCCAGTGCAAGCGAGTGACTGCAAACAAGTGTATCCATGTTCCAACAAGTCACTGCAAACATCAACATACAAAGCGTGTCACTGCTTGGTCCACGTGCCTCCGTGTCGCCACTTGCTCCGATAGTCAGTGGGTGACGTTCCGAGTGCGCCCTACGCATTTTGTCATAGAACTGTGCCCCTGATGAAGTCAAAAACACTGCAATATGTGCACCATATCTCTCACTCAATATATAAATAAGAGAAAGTAATGGATACGGGTGCAGTAGGGGGAAGATATAACTAATTACTAGAAAAAGAAAGTGATCCCAGGGTCAGTTTCTTTTTCTAGTAATTACCCCTGATGTAGTCGCAAGGATAGGCACACCAAAAATGTGCAATAAATATCTTTAATTGGCCAAACATTAAGGCTACCCTCTGGAGCCTTTATCAAGAGTCTGAGGCTCCCTCTTTGTGCTCCCTTACAGGCATCTCAATCAGATCAGAGATCCTCGGGGTGATACTTGGTGACTTCAAGGAGATGATGTCATCAGAGCGACTTGTTTCCACAGCAACCCAACATGCTTCGGGACACCTCGGTTCCATTCTCAAGGGAACACGGCTGTACTATAGGCTTTATAGCACCCTTTTTTATAGTTCAAAATTAACCCTTAGTTTACATAAAATTGTATTTTTTGTCATCTTCATGATGGATGATTACATATATAAAAAATTAATAATTAAACTATGTACTCCATAAATGTTACCGCAATAAATATATATATATATATATATATATATAATGTGTGATACTTAAATAAATGGGATTCAAAATAATGACTGAAATTTGAAAACTAAAATGTAAAGTTCAAAAGTTTTTAAAAAATGGGATACAAAACTATCAGTAACTTGCAATAAGAATAAAATATATAATTGAAACTACGTTACAATAATAGATATAGGGAGTAATATTATATATTTATAGATTACAATATACCTGTATACATAACTCAATAAATAAATATTGATGCATATAAATATAAAAAACACACAAATATTCAAAATGTTACAGAATATATACAGCATGTGTATATGTTATGGATAGGGAGAGTTAATCCTCAATAAAAGCAGTCAAATCTATATCTTGATTCAAATCCATAAGTGACATAGGGGTGTAGCCAATATTTTTCACGTTGTCTATGTTTCAGTGATCTATCCTCCCTCTGTCTCCTGTGACTAATTCAATTCCTTTTATCTATAAACCGGTAGAGTTTGTTATCATGGTGAGTGAGAACACATCTGGATACTCCGTGTTCTGTGAAACCAGCTATGATTTTCCACTTTTATTCTTAAAAACGTGTTTTAAGACTTCTCTTTGTGTGACCTTTGTATTGTTGTCCACATGGACATTCTAATAAATAAACTACAATTAAAAATCGAATTGCAATTAATAAAATGCTTAATGGCAACATTTCGACCATTGCTCTTTGAAATGTCCATGAATTCGCATGTAACAGATCTGGTCGCATTACACTTAAAATGTCCTTTCAGTTTATTTCTTTCTCCACTAAACATTGCAGGCTCCTTCCATGTTGCTGATCTTGTTCACCTCGCTGGGTGCTAGCCTGTTTTTAAGATTCGGATTCCTCTTATACACGATCGTAGGGTTTTTGACAGTACTTCATGAAGAATGTTATCTTGCTGCAAGATTCTCCGATGTTTTTTAAAAATACTGTACTATTTTTTTAGCTCCTTATTTATTATATACACAAAACCAGAATAGAAGCTATAAGAGTGCATATTGTGGAAGATACTGCAATAAGGCAAGAGTCTGCGTGAAAGTGTTTAAAGGAAGGAAAGTCTGTGATAATGCAGCTAGTGATAGAGAGGGCAGAACATAGAAACTTGGCAAATAATAGACACCTGTATAGGTTTGAGAGGATCCTCACCAGGTGTCTGCCTCAGTTCTTAGCCCCTTAATCTTGACTGCAGTCGATGTGGAGAAACATTTACTCACAATCGTGCACCGTCATTTGTGGTTCCAGCTGATCTGTGTAGATCGATTGTGCTGCTCCAGAAGCACCTCCGCAATCCCCAATTGCATCCACTCGATCCAAAGTAGCAAAACAAAGAGATGAATAGATCAAGGTACTGCCGCTCCGAGAAAAAACTGGGGAAACTCACCAGAAAAATGAGGTAAAATCAATTTATTAAACTACATTAAAATAATGAACCAAACAAAATTAGCTCCTTCTCCCACGCGTTTCACACCCCTGTGGCGCTTTTTCACGAAAAAGCGCCACGGGGGGGTGAAACGCGTGGGAGGAGGAGCTAATTTTGTTTGGTTAATTTTTTTTATGTAGTTTAATAAATTGATTTTACTTAATTTTTCTGGAGAGTTTCCCTGTTTTTTCCTCAGAGCGGCAGTTCCTTGATCTATTCATCTCTTCATTTTTCTTCTTTATTGTATTTATTCATTCATGTACTGTAACACTATTCCTATCCCCTTTCTTTTTTTTTAGGTTAAGTAATGAGTTTATATCTATTCTCAATACTATTTCATGTGCATTTTTTCTCACCTCTTCATTGTAATGGTTTCCCCCTAAATCTATCCATTAAAATGTGTGCTTCTTCTTGGAAGTCTATGTCCCCGCTGCAATTTCCAGGTGCTCTGTGTAATTGTCCCTCTGGGGTTTGTTGTATCCATAACGGGTGCTGTACGCTAGTGGACATGTATCGAAGTAGCAATTGCAATCAACGCATTTCTAGTGGGAATTGTGCCTACATCATCTTTAAAACAATTCCAGATCTAAAAATGCAATATTATCTAGACTTTCTTCACAAGTGATGACTAACCCCTATTGTTATTATTATGATAAATACATTATTATAACATTTCTCTGGCACCTTTCCATATAATAATAATAATGTCATCAATACACAGAGTGTGTACAATGCTGTGTGTTCTATAAATGGATTGTAATACCAGATCATCTGCTCCTCCCCTGATCCCATATGGAGGTTTGCATGTGACGGGGCAAACTCAGTTCCCGAGGCCGTCCCACATTTTGGAATATAAAGAACTCTCCATCTAAATAAATATAATTATGTGATAAAAGAATAATAAAATTACGTTTTTCTTTTGTGAGATAGCCATGTATGTCTAAAAATGTATGAATTTTACATGCAGAATACAGGTGTACAGAGAATGTACATCACAGGACACACATAAATATTGTTCTTCCCATTTCACATTTTTTATGGTATCCAGAACCTTCTATAATTCCTCAAAGCAGGGGTTCTCAACTCCAGCCCTCAGGACCCCTCAACAGGTCAAGTTTTCAGGATATCCCTGCTTCAGCACAGGTGGCTCAATCAGTGGCTCAGTCAAAGACTGAGCCACTTGTGCTGAAGCTGGAACTGATTGAGCCACCTGTGCTGAAGCAGGGATATCCTGAAAGCCTGTCTCGTTGGGTGGTCTTGAGGACTGGAATTGAGAATCCCTGCCTTAATGTGTTTTCCTGTTGCTAACGGTGTCTAACTAGGTGGGGCTGATATTCAGGTTTATAAAAGCTCATGTCTGCAGTTTTATTTATAGTTACTTTTCTATTTCTCCCGTGATTTATTTATGTATATATTGTAATCTGTAAATTAATAATAATAACAGTCCTAACAGTATATCCATTATTCTAACTTAGTTATTAGTCTCAATTAAATATTTTATTCTTATTTCATGTTACTGATTTTAGTTTTTTATCCCATTTTTTAAACTTGTAAACATAAAATTTTAGTTTTCACATTTCAGTTATTATTTTTAAGCCCATTCATTTTAAGTGTCATAATATATATATATATATATATATATATATATATATATATATATATATATATATATATATATATATATATATATATATATATATATAAAAATATTAATGGGGTAACATTTATGGAGTACATTGCACATTTTATATTTCATTATTAATTTTTTCATATATGAAATCCTCCCTCATTAAGATGACAAAAATAAAATTTTGTGTAAACTAAGGGTTCATTTTGAACTATAAAACAGGTGCTATACAGCCTATACATCCGTGTACCATTGAGAAAGAAACTGAGGAGTTCCAAAACGCGTTGGGATGATGTGGAAACCGGTCCCTCTGACATCATCCCTGTGCCATCACCAGGCAGCGCACCTAGAAGCTCCGAACTGGCAGAGATGCCAGAAAAGGAGCAAAGAGAGGGAATCACAGACCAGACATTGGAGGATGAGGAGGATCCATTCTGAGTGGAGCCATTATAAGAGACTATGTGCAGCGTTGTTTTTTTAACGTTTGTTAGTGCTTTCCTTACCATGTACATTTTATTTATAAAGTTAATGTAATCTGCGCCCTAAAAGGTGTTTTTTTGCAGGTATTTTCTATGAAATATATATAATGCGGAGCAATGTAGTGAAGAGAGGTATGCAACCGCAGTATCTATCATTGGGGATCAATTCATCCAGCAGTGGATCGACAAGGGATGATGATGATGATGATGATGATGATGATGATGATGATGATGATGATGATGATGATGACGTTGGTGAGGTGATGTTGATGATGAGTGATGGGTGTATGTTGTGTGTTTGTGTGTCAATCAATAAATTCACCAGATTTGAAGCATCATAAATGTGTCAAGCTAACAGCCCTGCATTAGAAACAAAGAAATTAATTATTATGTTTCTTACACTGAACCAATTCCCTGCCAGAGGATCCAGCAACCCATTGAAAGGGGTTCAAATGCAAAACAATCAAAGACATGTGGCATGCATCATAATCTATTTCTCTGAAGTTTGATACAGTTTGCACTATACAATTTACACCATGCCATCAGGGAGATTTTATTCCAGTCCTTGCCTTCTAACCCCCATGACAGGGCATACTGGGACTTGGGCTACCTGTTATGGAAAAGAATACCAGGACAGTCTCTGGATGCTTTGCAATTTCAGAGGCAATGAACCCTCTATTTTACAGAAAACAGGCAAACCGCTGCAGTTACTGAATGTGATGTGCATGCAACCTGCTGGAATTAAACCCACAAAGAGTCTCCAGGGTCATCTCTAAAACAGAACTACTTTTTAATAATGCTACTATAGTTCGTCCTTTACTCCTCTCTTCTAACACACGGTGCTCCTCACCCCTGCCAACACTGTGTGTTTCAGGTCTCCCTGGAAAAAGAAGGGTTTAAAGGGAGAATGGCTACCAGTAGGGTTAGGGAGAAGCCCGCTTCTCTCTGAGAAACCCCCAGTAATAGTATGTACCTTTATTGGACATGAATGTTGACTTGCATCATTTCTCAGTAGCTGTGGACAAGTTCCAGGTAGAATGGAGGAATGAGTCTTCAGGCTACAAAACTGCCCTGAAGCAAATAGAAAGTACTGGGCAAGGAACCAAATCTCAACTGTGTCCCACATAAAAATACAGGTTGCTGGAAGGAAACAGAGTGCAAATAACAAAAGTCAAATGCACACTCACAAGAATGAATCTTTAAAAGAGCACGTCATATCTACCGGTGTAAACAATCTGTGGGGCACCTTCTCATCCTCCGATTTAATACCGTGTTTTCCTTCGCTCCAGTTCCAGGGTCGGCATCTCAGTCGATCAGGAGCCTGGTGTATCTGGAACCTGCAGCCTTGGTGAAAGATAGGTGCACCATGTCGATGGACAGATGCTGTGTTAACCCAACGCATTTCGGAAAGATACTTCCTTTCTTATGGGGTGATAGTACATGGGGTCATATTGGGTCCCTCATATACAAAAACTACAGTAACTCATTGTATCCAAGATGGAAACCAACAAAATAAAAAAGATACTGAGCAAAGTTAAATTCTTATCCAGTGTAAAATAGGTGTATTTCCATATAAAATAATCAATGTATATCATGTCCGAATAATATCAAGTATAATCATCTCTTATAATGGATAGTACCTAAGATGCAAACTATGCCGAAAAGGTACCATCCTTTCTCACAAAAAAACTGAAACATTATAAATATTATTAAAATGTTTTTCTGGCAAGCCCTACTACAATATAAAGATGACCTGTACATAAATATTTATATACTAACATTGTATAAGAATAAGATGACATATAGTGACAGTTATAAACACAAGTAAAGTATACAGTGTTGTCATAATCTAAAAAGATGGTGATTGGGTCATTTCAATCCTTAATGTACGCAAATATTTATATATACTGTATATATATATATATATATATATATATATATATATATATATATATATATATACAGGCATACCCCGCTTTAAGTACACTCACTTTAAGTACACTCGCGAGTAAGTACATGTCGCCCAATAGGCAAACGGCAGCTCACGCATGCGCCTGTCATCACGTCCTGAACAGCAATACCGGCTCCCTACCTGTACCGAAGCTGTGCGCAAGCAGGGAGACTATAGAGCCTATTACAAATGCGTTATTTACATCAGTTATGCACGTATATAACGATTGCAGTACAGTACATGCATCGATAAGTGGGAAAAGGTAGTGCTTCACTTTAAGTACATTTTCGCTTTTACATACATGCTCCGGTCCCATTGCGTACGTTAATGCGGGGTATGCCTGTATATATATATATATATATATATATATATATATATATATATATATATATATATATATATATATATACAGTTAGGTCCGGAAATAATTAGACACTGACACAATTTTCTTCATTTTGGCTCTGTACGCCACCACAATGGATTTGAAATGAAACAACCGAGAGGCAATAGAAGTGCAGATTTTCAGCTTTAATTCAAGGGGTTGAAAAAAAATATCATATGAGACGTTTAGGAATTGCAACCATTTTCATACACAGTCCCCTTATTTCTGGGGCTCAAATGTAATTGGACAAATTAACACAATCATAAATAAAATGTTAATTTTTAATACTTTGTCGAGAATCCTTTGCAGGCAATGACTGCTTGAAGTCTGGAATGCATGGACATCACCAAAGGCTGGGTTTCCTCCTTTGTGATGCTTTGCCAGGCCTTTACTGCAGCTGTCTTCAGTTGTTGTTTGTTCATGGGTCTTTCTGCCTTAAGTTTTGTCTTCACAAGTGAAATGCATGCTCGATCGAGTTGAGATCAGGTGATTGACTCGGCCATTGCACAATATTCCACTTCCTTGCCTTAAAAAACTCCTGGGTTACTTTCGCAGTATGTTTTGGGTCATTGTCCATCTGTAAAGTGAAGTGCCGTCCAATCAACTTCTCTGAATTTGGCTGAGTCTGAGCAGACAATATATCCCTATACACTTCGGAATTCATCCGGCTGTCATCTGTCACATCATCAATAAACACTAGTGACCCAGTGCCATTGTAAGCCATGCATGCCCATGCCATCACACTGCCTCCACCGTGTTTTACAGATGATGTGGTATGCTTCGGATCGTAAGCCGTTCCAAGCCTTATCCATACTTTTTTCTTCCCATCATTCTGGTACAGGTTGATCTTGGTTTCATCTGTCCAAAGAATGCTGTTCCAGAACTGGGCTGGCTTTTTTAGATATTGTTTGGCAAAGTCTAATCTGGCCTTTCTATTTGTGAGGCTTATGAATGGTTTGCCCCTTGTGGTGAACCCTCTGTATTTGCTCTTGTGAAGTCTTCTCTTTATGGTAGATTTGGATAATGATATGCCTACCTCTTGGAGAGTGCTCTTCACCTGGCTGGATGTTGTGAAGGGGTTTTTCTTTACCATGGAAAGGATCCTACGATCATCCACCATTGTTGTCTTCCGTGTATGTCCAGGCCTTTTTGTGTTGCAGAACTCACCAGTGCATTCTTTTATTTCTCATAATGTACCAAACTGTTGATTTGGCCACTCCTAATGTTCCTGCTATCTCTCTGATGGATTTTCTTTTTTTTGCAGCCTAAGAATGCCCTGTTTCACTTGCATCGAGAGCTCCTTTGACCGCATGTTGTGGGTTTGCAGCAATAGCTTCCAAATGCGAATGCCACACCTGGAATCAACTCCAGACCTTTTACCTGCTTAATTTATGATGAAATAACGAAGGAATAGCCCACACATTTCCATGAAACAGCTTTTGAGTCAATTGTCCAATTACTTTTGTTCCCTTGAAAAAGAGGGGGCTACATATTAAAGAGATGTAATTCCTAAACCCTTCCTCCAATTTGGATGTGAGTACCCTCAAATTGAAGCTGATAGACTGCACTTTAAGCGCATATTCATTATTTAACTGTAACTTGAATATATTTTGGTACACAGCCGAAATAACAAAACATGTATCAGTGTCCAATTATTTCCGGACCTAACTGTATATATATTTGTACAGTATATTTTTATATATATATATAATTTTATTGGCATTGGTTAAATGTATATATATATATATATATATATATATATATATATATATATATATATATATATAAAATACCATGGGGACATTTGACATTTGAATCTATAAATCCTCTAAGAGGACTTTAGAACTAAAATTAAAATAGAAACCATAAATAATATTCAATAAATAATAAACCAGTATAGAGAGAGGTAATTGAGGGACAATAAGATCTATAAAAATATATATATTCCAAAAAATAAAGATGTATGAATATATGTATGAATGTATGCCTATGCATACATTTTATATACACTGGGAGATTTCAACAAATACTGTATTTAGTATATAATAAATACTCACATAAAACAATCTTTTAGGTTTCAAAGAAGAAGTGAGATCTATGTCTAAATTGAGACTATGGGGGGACATAGCATGCATGGCATACATCCAATAGGTTTCTTTGTATCTAAGTTTCCTTAACCTCTCCTCCCCCATTTAATTTTAAGACCAGTAGGAGCTTCATTGTGGGGACTAAAAACAGGTCTCGAGACCCCATGCTTCGTAAATCCAGCTGCAAAATTTCTCTTGTGTTCTATAAACCTAGTCTTAAGTGTCACGTTAGTACGACCCACGTACTGCTTCACACCATGGCGTTCCCAAACAGAAACAACCAAGGAGGTATATAGTAGGACCATATAGTGTAGACGGTAATATATTCAGACAATAAATATACAAATGGAGGCTTACACTTTGGATGAACAAAATAGGCGAAATAGAAAGCGGGTAACGGGTACACAGAGAGTCGCGATCTCCTGGGTTCCTCGGTGAAGCGGAATATATTACCGTCTACACTATATGGTCTTTTTCTTTTCTTCCTTGAAGATTGGTGGTTGGTGGCTGCTGCATATTCACAGGGAACATCCACCCCTTAAAAGCTGGATGGCTGCTTTCTTTTGGATGCTTTAATGTGAGTAGCCATTTTTGAGCATTATATAGATACTCACTGTAATTTAACATTGCTGTACTATGTGATGTTCTTCATTTTTCATATGGCTGCAAGATACGCTCCCCTGGTTCTTTTGGAATAACAGTTGATTCAAGACAAGTGGAACAGTCTTTATCTAAGGGTTGCAGTGCGTCTTTTAGCCTTATATTCACTTTTAAGTACTTTAGTTCACTTTTGCTATTTGGCACAATTATTCACAATTGTTTATATTTTCTTCACATATTTTGCACATTATAAAGTGGTTATTATACTATGTATTTATTATTAATATTTCTTTCTTGGGTTTGTTAGAGCGCTATCGAGCACTTTTTTTATACTCTACCGTAACTACCCTGCTAAAATTTGCAATGAAATCCAGTGTGGAATGAAACGTGGTCAACTCACTGGTGCAATATTCCTAGATTTTGCAAAGGCTTTTGATACCGTTGATCATGCTATCCTGCTTAACAAACTCCAGAGCTCTGGAATAGGTAAGCATGCTTTAAACTGGTTTCAGTCCTACCTGATCTCAGATCCTGAAGAAGTTTACTTAGGTAAACGAAACGCGTCGCGACTGTTGTGGCTGGCGGTTTTATTACCCACCATCAGTACACACTCAAGTGTACCGTTCCTGCTTTTTTCCGATCGTTTTTATGCTATCAAAAACGGACAGGCATCATAAGGACACCTATTGAAGGCCCCGGTTCCTGCACATGTGTGCTACACTCTGCACCACGCTACCATACGTGGAGGACAGGAGAGGAAACAGAGACAGCCCCAGCACGCGGGTCTGATCTCTTAGAACTGAGATTACCCTTCATACTTCCTATGTGATGCCCTACTCCTGTGATAGACACCAGATCGGGGATTATTAAAGAAATTTTATATGTAAGTTACTAATTTTATTATTTGTTGCTAATACAATATCTATCTCTCATCTTGGTGCGCTTTTGTGTTTTTTCTTGTTTTGTAGATCCCAACATGTGTCCATCTCGGGCTCTAACTCCATACCCCCTGGATATCTCCTGTGGTGTCCCGCAAGGGTCTTTTCTGGGGCCCCTTCTCTTCTCAGTGTTCATCAATGATCTTCCCACAGCTTGTAAGGAAGACTCAATACACATGTATGCAGATGACACAATCCTATATGCACACAGCCATAGCCTCTCCGACCTTCAACACATACTTCAGTCTGACTTTTTGAGACTCGGAAACTGGATTTCCCAAAACAAACTGTTTTTAAACACTGACAAGACTGTAACAAGGGTGTTTGGGACCAAGACTAAATTTTTAAAGCTTCCAGTGACTGAGCTCCAGATCAGAACCAACGCTAACACCACCTTAACTCCTGTTACTAGTTTTAAATACCTGGGCACATGGTTTGACTCCCACTTAACATTCGGGGTGCACATTGATACCCTGACATCCAAAACCTATGCCAAACTAGGTGTACTTTACAGGAACAAATCCTCCCTAAGTCTGCTGATCAGAAAGCGTATCGCACAGTAGATGCTAATGCCAATTATAGACTATAGAGACATAGTATATGGCTCGGCACTCAAAACCCACCTTAGCAAACTTGACACCCTCTACAATTCAATTTGTCGTTTTGTTCTCCAATGCAATTACAACACACATCACTGCGACATGCTCAAAGAACTAGATTGGTCATCACTCGAGTCTAGGCGCAAAGTTCACCTTTCCTGTCTTGCCTTCAAATACTTTCTGGGCAAGCTACCCATCTATCTGAACGAGCTCCTCACCCCTACCACATGCAGCACTTATCACCTGAGATCAGACTCCAAAAGACTGTTCATGGTCCCAAGGCTCAACAAAGTATCCGACCGCTCCTCCTTCTCTTACCGTGCACCCCAAAACTGGAACAACCTACCGGAGACTCTCACATTCACCACCAATTTAAGTTCTTTCAAAACTAAAGCTGTCTCACATTTTAATCTGGTCTGTAACTGTTACATACGTCTATAATATATATGATCTCTAACTGTGCATGCAATGTCTGGTATATAATGTATACCCTGCTCATTTATGTAACTGTATTTGTAACCATGTATTATTTGTCTTAACTCTGTGCCCAGGACATACTTGAAAACGAGAGGTAACTCTCAATCTATTACTTCCTGGTAAAACATTTTATAAATAAATGATGTGCACAGCAGCAAAGTATCCGGCTGTCACTAAACAACAGTTTTAGTGCGTGCGCAACTCCTTGTCAGATGCCATTTGTCAGCGAAACAGTCGGGTTACAGCTCTGCATCTCTGTTTTCAAAGGTACAATACAGTACAGTAGGGCCCCGCTTTACGGCGATTTCCGCTTTACGGCGGTGGCCTGGAACGGAACCCGCCATATGAGCGGGGCACTGCTGTAATACAGTGAATACAATTGCGGATTTCAAATGTTTTAGTGTTAGATCTTGATGTAACACTCTAATTCTCCACATGATATAGAAACTTTCACGTCACACATCTTTAGGCGCTACATTTAAATTTACTCATTTATGTGTCGTATTTTGTTTACCATTTCTAAGCTCACTTTGAGCTAAAATATTTTTATACGTTTACATTTTTCCTATAAATAGTCGCAGGATTCCCTGTTTGCATATTATTTAAAATCTCGTCCTCTTTTAGGATGTTCCAATACTTATTGAAAATCCTCTGAATCCTCGCTGCTCCCTCATTATATCTAGTTATGAATGCTATTTTATTCTTAATATATTGCTCATTTTTATTCCCCTGCCCATCGAGGTAACTGACTAGCGCTTGTGAGACTTTCATCGTAATGTTTGTCGTTAAACCTCCTTTGGGGGAGATCTGCCTCTTGCAAAAAGTCTGACTTCCAGGTGACATTTCTGCGAGCTCAGCGGAACTGACCCGATGGGTATTTATTCTTCATCCAACTCGGGTGGTGCCCGCTCCCTAAAGATTTTTGTATATATGGGTCCAGTTCCTGTTAAATAACTCTAAATATAAGAATTCTATCTTTTAAGCATTGATTTCAGAACTGACCTAAATCATTCAAGTTGATATATTTCAAAAGGTCCTCTATTTGTATTTCCCTCCTCTCCAAATAATAAACATATACACAGATAGACACACACACACACACACACATACACATACACAGATATATACATACACACATACACATACACACACACACACATACACAGATATATACATACACACATACACATACACATACACAGATATATACATACACACATACACATACACACACACATACACATACACACACACACATACACAGATATATACATACACACATACACACACACACATACACAGATATATACATAAACACATACACATACACACATACACAGATATATACATACACACATACACATACACACGTACACATACACACAGATATATTCATACACACACACACACACACACAGATATATTCATACACACACAGGACGCAGATATATACATACAGGGCCGCAAAAGGGGGTGAGCGACGGGAATGGTTTCCTGGGCCTGGACGGGGGTTTGGCCAACTGGATGTGAAGTTCCGGGGTTGATCACACCTGCAGTAGCGAAGAGCCCCTGCTCTATTCACCCTCATCCATTCCCCTCCTCACACCCACACACCCACAATAGCCCAGGGTCCTGCCATGGTCCAGACTCCTTCAAGGCCCCATTAATCCTGTTGGAATACTCTATATCTATACATATGCATTGTGCTTCCCCTCCCACTCCCCTCCCACCTCCCCCCTCACTCCTTGCATACCAGAGAGGCTGGTAAGGCACTGGCAATGCCTTACTAACACCAATGTCAGGAGAGGGATTAACCCCGCGTCACCTTCTCCCTGGGGGTCTCACCATCCTCCCAAAGGAAATAACACTCACCCCCGCCATCTTTCACCCCCTCCTCTCTAGAAATGGCTAAGAACTCAATAAACCAAAGATGGCTAAAAGGACTGAAGGGCGTACAATATTTATCACTGTATCATATTAGAGTCAAATTGCTCATATATAAGGAACTCCTAAATTCGGTCACATTACAAACAAATATTTATGTGTAAGAAAACCCTCCCAAATACATTAACCCTTTCATTGCCAGGTGGGCCTGCGTTGTCGAATATTTTGGTGCTTCATAAATAAACGATAATAATAATAATAATATTAATAATTCAGTGCCCTCTGGCACTTATAGAATAAACTCTTATTATAGGCATACACTTACACACGCACTCAAACGCCAGCACAAACAGAGCGCAAAGGCAGGCTCATTAATGGAAAAGTGTTTTAAAATCTAACATGCACAGATATAAACAGATACATGTATACAAATATTTACCAAAAACCATTAAACACTTGTTCATATACAGACACAAACATTCTTAAATAAGCAATCTTCTATAACAACACACATTAACATATACTGCCCACACACGCACTTCGGCTTTCGTTCCACACCTAAATAATTTGCATTCCTCGTACATACGTAGGTGGCTGTACAAACACTGCGGTGGTTGTACAAATATTGTGCCGACCCCGTAAACAGTGCCCTGAGGGAACCCCAGAGAGAAACATGCAGATAAGAAAATGTCAACTGTTCTCTGGGCATAAAACAGTTACCTGTGCGATCACAGCTCTGGGGTAAGCCGTGAGGCTGCCTCTGACATTAGAACAGAGAATGTTGCTCCTGTCAGCCCTCACGCAATCTGGTTTCATGGGCAAGAGAGCCCACTCAGCCTACCTAATCTGAGAATGTCCCTGTATTCCCCAAGCCCTGCTTCATCTAAATGTTATTTATTATTATATATTTATTTAGCATCAATATACATTTTTCCTCCGCAATATAACAAAGATACGCCCTTTCCTCTGTTGCTCGACTGCTAAAACTCTGACTCAGGCCCTCATTCTCTCCCGTCTTGATTACTGTAACCTCCTGCTGTCTGGCCTTCCTGCCTCTCACCTGTCTCCCCTACAATCTATCCTAAATGCTGCTGCCAGAATCACTCTACTCTTTCCTAAATCTGTCTCCGCATCTCCCCTCCTGAAATCCCTCTCCTGGCTTCCGATCAAATCCCGCATCTCACACTCCATTCTTCTCCTCACTTTTAAAGCTTTACACTCTTCTGCCCCTCCTTACATCTCAGCCCTAATTTCTCGCTATGCACCATCCCGACTCTTGCGTTCTGTTCAAGGATGTCTTCTTTCTACCCCCTTTGTATCTAAAGCCCTCTCCCGCCTTAAACCTTTTTCACTGACTGCCCCACACCTCTGGAATGCCCTTCCCCTCAGTACCCGACTAGCACCCTCTCTATCCACCTTTAAGACCCACCTTAAGACACACTTGCTTAAAGAAGCATATAAATAGCACTGTGGACATTCTGAACACATGATACATAAAGATTGGCCCCCTGCAGACGCACTTACCAGAATTCCCTCCTACTGTCTCTGTACGTTCTCCCTACCTACCAATTAGACTGTAAGCTCCTCGGGGCAGGGACTCCTCTTCCTTAATGTTACGTTTATGTCTAAAGCACTTATTCCCATGACCTGTTATTTATATTATCTGTTATTTATTTGATTACCACATGTATTACTACTGTGAAGCACTATGTATATTAATGGCGCTATATAAATAAAGACATACAATACAATACAATACAATACACAGGGCTCTACACAGAGGAATGCAAGTTCCTACTCAGATAAACAGGGGGAAAAGCACCCGATATACATATTAACAATAACTTGCAGATCTCAGCATTGTAGGGCATATACAGTACATATCTCCCCATTATACCATGGATATCAGCCTGTTCCTATACCTCTGCATTATACCGTGCATATCAGCCTGTTCCTATATCTGCACATTATACCGTGCATATCAGCCTGTTCCTATATCTGCACATTATACCGGGCATATCAGCCTGTTCCTATATCTGAACATTATACTGTGCATATCAGCATGTTCCTATATCTGCACATTATACCATTCATATCAGCATGTACCTATAGCTGCGCATTATACCATGCACATCAGCCTGTTTCTATATCTGAGCATTATACTGTGCATATCATCATGTTCCTATATCTGCACATTATACTGTGCATATAGTATGTTCCTATATCTGCACATTATACCATGCATATCAGCATGTTCCTATATCTGCGCATTATACCATGCATATCAGCATGTTCCTATATCTGCGCATTATACCATGCATATCAGCTAGTTCCTATATCTGCGCATTAAACTGTACATATCAGCATGTTCTGATATCTGCACTTTAAACCGTGCATATGAGTATGTTCCTATATCTGCACATTATACCATGCATATCAGCTTGTTCCTATATCTGCACATTATACCATGCATATCAGCATCTTCCTATATCTGCACATTATACCATGCATATCAGCTTGTTCCTATATCTGTGCCTTATACCATGCATATCAGCTTGTTCCTATATCTGTACATTATACCATGCATATCAGCATGTTCCTATATCTGCACATTATACCATGCATATCAGCATGTTCCTATATCTACGCATTATACCGTGCATATCAGGATGTTCCTATATCTGTGCATTATACCATGCATATCAGCATGTTCCTATATCTGCGCATTATACCGTGCATATCAGCCTGTTCCTATATCTGCGCATTATACCGTGCATATCAGCATGTTACTATATCTGTGTATTATACCGTGCATATCAGCCTGTTCCTATATCTGTGCATTATACCGTGCATATCAGCATGTTCCTATATCTGTGCATTATACTGTGCATATCAGCATGTTCCTATATCTGCGCATTATACCGTGCATATCAGCATCTTCCTTTATCTCCGCATTATACCGTGCATATCAGCTTGTTCCTACATCTGTGCATTAAACTGTACATATCAGCATGTTCTCATATCTGCGCATTAAACCGTGCATGTGAGCGTGTTCATATATCTGTGCATTATACCATGCATATCAGCATGTTCTTATATCTGTGCATTATACTGTGCATATCAGCATGTTCCTATATCTGAGCATTATACCGTGCATATCAGCATGTTCCTATGGGCCTCATGCAGAGAGCATCGTTATTTCGAAATTCGCCATTTTTTGTACAATTTCGCGCAGAAACCGGCAGAAAATGGCGAGTTACGAAAAACGCGCCATTTTGTTTTTTCTATTGCTAAAACTCGCCTCGCGGCTGGCGAGAACCTCCATCTCGCCATTTTTAAAACTCTCCGAATGCAGAGAGGTGCGAACGGCATGTAGCGGCTGTTCGCGCCAAGAAAATGGCGCGATTCTCGCATTTTTGCCGCGCCAGGAAAAGATGGCGCTCGCCGCCTATAGTAAAGGGGAAAAAAAAGGCGCGAATTTGTTTTTACACGTTTCTGAAGCGCGCATCTCGCCAATTTAAACTCGCCACACGCATCCATGTTAAACATAGCAGAATTCGCACTTTTCTGCATACAGTATGGAGAATAAAACTCTCCAAAAAAGCTACTTTTTATGAAATTCGCCAATTTTAAAATTCTATGCTCTCTGCATGAGGCCCTATATCTGCGCATTATACCGGGCATATCAGCATGTTCCTATATCTGCGCACTATACCGTGCATATCAGCCTGTTCCTATATCTGAGCATTATACCGTGCATATCAGCATGTTCCTATATCTGTGCATTATACTGTGCATATCAGCATGTTCCTATATCAGAGCATTATACCGTGCATATCAGCATGTTCCTATATCTGTGCATTATACCGTGCATATCAGCATGTTCCTATAACTGTGCATTATACTGTGCATATCAGCATGTTCCTATATCTGAGCATTATACCGTGCAAATCAGCATGTTCCTATATCTGTGCATTATACCGTGCATATCAGCATGTTCCTATAACTGTGCATTATACTGTGCATGTCAGCATGTTCCTATATCTGAGCATTATATCGGGCATATCAGCATGTTCCTATATCTGAGCATTATATCGGGCATATCAGCATGTTACTATATCTGCGCATTATACCATGCATATCAGCATGTTCCTTTATCTGCTCATTAAACTGTACATATCAGCATGTTCTCATATCTGCACATTAAACCATGCATATCAGCATGTTCCTATATCTGCGCATTATACCTTGCATATCAGCATGTTCCTATATCTGCGCATTATACCGTGCATATCAGCCTGTTCCTATATCTGCGCATTATACCGTGCATATCAGCATGTTCCTATATCTGCGCATTATACCGTGCATATCACCATGTTCCTATATCTACGCATTATACCGTGCATATCAGCATGTTCCTATATCTGCGCATTAAACCATTCATATCAGCATGTACCTATATCTCGCATTAAACCGTGCATATCAGCATTTTCCTATATCTGCGCATTATACCGTGCATATCAGCATGTTCCTATATCTGAGCATTATACCGTGCATATCAGCATGTTCCTATATCTGAGCATTATACCATGCATATCAGCATGTTCCTATAGTTATATGTAGTTATGGGGCAAGAGTCCCAAAAACAGTGCTCAATCTCGTTCAGAACTTCAGTGGATAATAAAAATCCTTATTTTGTTGTGGAGTCAGCCTATAACCATAACTTTTTAGGTATTGGACCCAGTGCTTAGTACATGAATCTATCACATATGACAAATAACATGAATGAGGGTTAACGTACCGTTACTTTGTAGGATTGCGCCCTACATGACCCTTGTGTTGCCGCACTGTTACCGGTCATCCAGTCTCAATGAAGGGAGACATACAATACTCACATATGGCTGTTCTCCTGTGCGTGCATCCACGCTCGGTGTGCAATATAACAGTAGGAAGGATCCGAAGATTCCAGCGGTGCACAGCTTGTAGAGATGAGAGACCAGCAAGGTGTAGATTAAAAATGAAATTTTATTGAAAAAACATATGGTATGGGGGACACACTCTGACGCGTTTCGGATCTGCGTGGTCCTTAATCATAGAGCTCTATGCTCTATGCTCTATGATCTCGGCTCACGGCCATACCTCCACCATGCCCCCAGTCGCCCTATTTACAGACTCCTGCTCTATAAGCAGACATCGCTATTACAACAGCAACGGCTGACGTCACACGGTCGCGTCGCAGTAGCCGTAACTATAATCGCAGCCTTAGAGTTTAGTGCGGGACAAAAAACAGAATGGATAACGTCTCGGGGCAGCAGCCCTTTCGTCAGATCATCCCCAGTGTGGCGCATACATCCTTCCTTACATATATCCCTGGGTAGTGTGGACAGGATTACCCTGCATGTCCCTGCACCTTTTGGAGATTTCTCTATCTTTTTGCAAACGTTGAGTGCAGCCTTTTCCCATTTATTTTGCATTCACTGTCCTCCCTCAGCCACATTTCAAAGATAGAGTGCAAGATCTGGGCTGGATAGAACTGAGAAAAAAAATTCTCCATTTTTTTTTTTGTGTGGCCCTTCAGATACAGGGGCCGTCCGATATCCCACTTCTGACACCACCTGTGGCAGGATGGCCTGTAGCCGAGGTCAGGGAACAGTCCACACGTATAGTTTCAGGATAAATAAAAACGTTCAGTGGCTTTATTTCTCCACAGTAACATAACATGCGGGTACACTGTCCCTTTAACAAAATAAACCCTGCTCCACTTTGGGAGAAAAACTGACTAAAAACACAGCAGACCTATCTAGCAGGCTGGCTGGCTAAACCAGAACCAAACCATAAGGGTACTTTAAGCAGTCAGTAAACAAATGAATAATCCTTACTTTAGTTGAAGTAGTCTTTGGTGAAATCCCTCTGGCTAAGGGCTCACGCAGCAGTGTGCTTCTCTCTCTCTCTCTGGCAGCTACTGCCAGTCACATGATCCTTTATCTACCTTGCTGGCTCTCAGGTGTCAGCCAAAGAGTTCTGATTTCCTAACTTCCACCTGAGTTAACCCTTATGAGTGCTTGATGAAGCGTAACTGATAGGAGTTGACGTCACTCTGTCACACCGTCAAACAGATTATCCGATGCATCATAATGCATTCCGCCAAATGCATCATCCGCCGCGGATTAACATTGGATTCGCAATCCGCCGGCCGTTTGCGGGACGGATTCTGGTGGATAACCGAGCACCGGCTGTATAGATAAAATGCATAGTAATGCACTAAAGAATTGGTCAGACTGTACTATTACTGTAGGTCACAAAACAAGTAGCACTCGAAAATGACCCAAATATATATACAATGTAGTGGGGTTGGGTTTTGAGCTAAGACTGTGTCTGTTCCTATATCTGCATATTATACAGTGTGTACTGTATTAGCCTATTTTGTATATTTTCAAACTGGGATTGGGGTATCCGCCTGCTCCTATAAGACTTTATCCGCTGATGAGATTACTGATAATACTATGCAAATCACATATGTTTGGAAGAGACCAACGTTAGTTTATACTTCTCATTGCAGCTCGTGGCCATGGCAAATAGCTGCTTTACTGAGCACAAATATCTGTTATTAACTGTGCTAGAGTCATAGCTGTCAAATGCAACTCAAAAAATATAATTGCTGGAAGCAGAATGGGAGAAGAGAGGTGTTTAATACAATTTACAATAAGGGCACGCCGCTAGCATCATCAGGAGAGATAAGAGCATCAGTTCAGCAGGGGGTGGAGGGGGTAACGGTCACACAACCCCCACACCGGTCCAAGAACATTTCTATCCAGCCCAGATCTTGCACTCTATCTTTGAAATGTGGCTGAGGGAGGACAGTGAATGCAAAATAAATGGGAAAAGGCTGCACTCAACGTTTGCAAAAAGATAGAGAAATCTCCAAAAGGTGCAGGGACATGCATGGTAATCCTGTCCACACTACCCAGGGATATATGTAAGGAAGGATGTATGCGCCACACTGGGGATGATCTGACGAAAGGGCTGCTGCCCCGAGACGTTATCCGTTCTGTTTTTTGTCCCGCACTAAACTCTAAGGCTGCGATTATAGTTACGGCTACTGCGACGCGACCGTGTGACGTCAGCCGTTGCTGTTGTAATAGCGATGTCTGCTTATAGAGCAGGAGTCTGTAAATAGGGCGACTGGGGGCATGGTGGAGGTATGGCCGTGAGCAGTTCACCCTCATTGGCTGAATCGCTCACGTGCCGCTGATGTCACACGCCGATCACTGAAGAAGTAAAAATCCTTTGACTTCCAGCGATCGCGTAACGTCAGCCGTCACCGTCGCTTCCACTATGGGCACCCGCTATAGACTGCATGCTCTTGTAACGGCGCTGTGCAACGTCACATTCGCCGTATCCATAACTAGAAGCACAAGATAAGCTTTAAGTAAATGCATTTTGTAGCATGAGATTGGGCTTGATTCTTTCAGTGTGCTGCATATATTCTTCTTTGCCTACAGTACATGGGCAGTGAAAGCCGAATGTGGGGTAGAGCTTATGCTCTTACAGGGGATGCAACTAAATGGTGGTAACATTTGAACAGTTTGACATTTGCACATTAACCAAACCACTAGAATTACTAAAGAACTCTTGATAAACAAATTAGCATGGCTACTCCATGATATCGTATTGCCACGTCCAAGAGTTTTTAACATATCACATGCCAGGACGTGGTATTGCACATGTGACCCTAATGAGAAAACCCAAGTTCTCGTTTTTCAAACATGCAATCACATCAGCACTTATCCCTGCTTCTCTTATATACAGCACAAGATGTTACATAATTATTAGAGTTATTTATAAAGCACCAACCTATTCTGCGGTGCGGTACAATAGGGGAACAGAATGATATTAATTTCATAAACAGAACGACATACCAAATAAGTACAAACTAGCACAAACCAGGGCAAAAGGTAATGAGGGCCCTGCCTGTATTTTGTTATTGGGTAATGTCGGGTCCATAAGAAGTGACCAAGCTGATAACATTTATTATATCAGACAAGTGGCTGCAGGCTGAGTTGGCAACTGGAGTGTAGATGAGAGTTCACAGCCAGCACACATGGGGAAAGTTGCCTGGACACAGGAGGGAGGCAGCGGGAATAAATAACTGGTAAGAGGAGTGTAGTGGCATTGTATGGATAATGGGAGGATGCTATTTCACACCCTGCATTGTATAGTCATACTGCCATACATCCTAATGTACTACGTCTCTCCAGGCAGGAAGGAGGAAAAGAAAGGGATAGAAGATATAGAAGATACAGACATGAACTGTTCAAATGTTAATCACCTCTTCACTCTCAAAGTCCTTGCCTAGGTTTTAGTATTGGGGATGGCTAATGAGGAAGAAGCGGACTTCTCAAATCTCAAAAGTGAAGTCTAAGCCACAGTCTATGGATTTAAATACTTAGGATTGATCCTAGAGATCACATTGCACATTTAGGGTCAAAATATATTAGTTATAGCAATATTATTAACTCTTTACTAAGCTCTACTCTGTTCTTTCCACATCTTAAATATGACCTGACACTGTCACCTATGAGCTGGGGGCCAAATAACATCTTTATTTTGGGTGTGTTTCATCTCTACCAATTCTTCTCAATTTTAAAATACCTAAAGGTCGCCCAACACACCCCTCCCATGTGACTTCCCGAAAGATACACCACATTCCTCTGAGATACATATATATGTGACTCCCAGCCATATACTTGTACAGAAAGCTGTCGGCACCTGCTAACCTGCTGCCTCCCAGGTAAAGGAACCGATCTGAGATCTTCTGCTCTTATTTCTCAGCATATTTGTGTATTTATTCCGTGCCTGCTGTTTAATTTGCTGTCTCCTTAATCTCTGAGATAGAGAAATATCTATTCATATTTCCATTCTACAGCTCACAGGCATCTCACAGCTGAATTTTGGTGCAGGGTAAAGAGGATTTATTGCATGTTTAAATACCTTTTATATTTAGATAATTTCTCATGCGTATGCTTTTAATTCTTTCGGTGCCATAGGGGCTTGTAAAGCATGTGCTGTAACGCATTACTGGTCTCTCTGGCAGCAAAAGGATTAGGATCCTGCCCCAGCCAAATTCAAGAGAGGTAAAGATCTGACGGGGGCTAAAGATGGAGAGTGTGGATGCAGTGGTCTGTTTCCGATTTTGTGCATTTAATAGGAGGCTAGTTATTTAATAGGAGGCTAGTTATTTAATAGGAGGCTAGTTATTTAATAGGAGGCTAGTTATTTGGTTTGAACGATAGTAAATATATTTATTTTCACTGTATAGTGATATGAGCCGAGATATGATAGTGATATGGGCCGAGATCTTAGAATTTAGCTTAATGATAGGAGTGAAAACACCTGATTTCTAAGAAAATGTGTTATCTTTCTACAGGTGTCCAGTTAGACATGAAGGGGGCTATGTATCACCGAAAACAATACACCATATTTACTAAAGGAAAACTCCTGTTGACAGAAATTGGAATCTGTTTCTGCCAGGGCAACCTTTACTAGCATTGGTTTATTGATCAATTATTTATGAGCTTGATCTATAAACCCCTTTAGTGCTGCAACACATTGCTGGCCCTGCAGGGGATACACTATTTACTATAACTGTATCCCCTTCCTCTTCCTAGACTCCAACACCTGTGATCATGAAGGGTTTTCTGTCTCTGCTGCTGCTGGCGCTGTGCAGTTTCACAGCAGGTAAGGAGAGCAATGCAGTGTCCCCGGTATCCACAGTATTGTATGTCTTGGTCACACAGCTGCTTACAGCTGCAGTGACACAATATAGACAAGTGGCAAAGTAAGATGTCCTACAGATAACCTGGGAACCTCCAACACCTGAACATATCCCACAATTCTAAGAGATGGGGTTTTTTGTTTTTTTTTAAACAGGACTGACCTAAATTGCCAGTTAAGTATTAAGTATTTAAATGAATTCCAGAGCACAGATGAATTTTAAAACTGGATAAGAGTTAGTTAATGTAATTATGTACTCTCAGCATTTAGGTTCCATGAGACCCCTCTAGTGAAAGACGTTGTGCTGACTGATCAGGAATGATTATCACCTGTTACACGGCGCTGACCATGCAATGCTTTACAGCGCAATCAGTGTATAATACAGGGGAATGCAGAAAGATTACAGAGCAATAACCCCAACAGTAAAGATTGGAGGGAAGGACATTAAGGTGGCATGGATGGAGAATTTCAGAGGAACAAGTTTATGTTGTATGATAACTTAGCCCCTCTCCCACGTGACTAATTTCTCCCTCTCTAGCTCAAGTGCTGACTGATATTGCCTGCTCACCAACCTGCGCTCCTGATCAGATCTGTAACACTGACATCTGCAAATGTGACCTGGCTTTGTACACAGCTACAGGTACAAAACACACTGTATCCTCTTCATAGAGTCAGACAGCTTATCTGCACCACATGGAGTAGTTTAAGTGCCTCTCACTGCATGAGATGCTCACCTGAGCCTGAGACCCTTCTCACTATACACACACATCACACGGGAGGGGGTTTCTGCCCCATATAATGCAGAATATTCCTCACACAAGTTCTGCTTCCTGATAACTGACAAGAAGATGCCTGTTTCAATGAAATTGTGGTTGAATACCGTCAGCGTGAGGACAACTCCCAGGGTGCCGTTTATTACACACAACAATCGCTTTTTGGGGAAACAAAGTGGCCTTAGTGATGTTGGGAGGTGACAGTCTCCACCCCTCATTCTCCAGTGAAAGCCATGTGTACTGTATGTGTCCTGTCACTGCAATGGTGTCACACTGACTCTCTGTCCCTTTACTCTGACTCTCTGTCCCTTTACTCTCAGCGGCCCCTCCGACCCCTACAGTTGATTGTACAGGTGGATCCATGAATCTGTACATATCAAAATGCCAGTTGGAGAAATCCCAATACAACTCTGGCACCCTGCACCTGGCTGGCACTGAAGCTGGCTGTACAGGTGGAGAGAAAAATGTAGACAAAGCTCAGGTTACGTTCAGCGCCCCGCTGAGGACTGGAGCCTGCGGCAACACTGTAGTGGTGAGAGCAAATACTATCATAGAAAAGTCTTTTCACTGGGGACAGACATGAAGGGGTTTGGGGTATCTTATCTTGTCATGTAGTGACGTCATGTCACTATAACGTGCCTATGTCATTATTTCTAGCTGTGTTATATACATAAGTAGGTCACTAAGTTTCTCACATTTGACACAACATTAGAAAGGGAGGGTTACACCATAACATCAGCTGCTGGTGTTTTCAGGCTCTGAGATTAAACAATAACAGGAAGAAATACACAATCTCCCTAACTTCCCCCTTGGGAGTCTCTTCCAATCTCACTAACTCCTCCTGTTGACCCAAATCACATGCTGAGGCAGGTAACAGACCCAGTGTTACCCCGTTACCTGGGGTAACACAGGTACTACGGTACCTTGATCTTTTAGCATCAAAATGACGGCGATATCACCCTGATAGGCACAGACCCCACGGTTTTGATGTTTAGTATCAATAGCGTTAACAAATTAATTTTCACACAAATAAATAATTTTCCAAAATATAAAAATGTTTTACTCGTGTTATTCAGTGTGAGGATCTGCAGTCCTGTTTTAGAGTTAAAGGGATATTGCATTTAACTGAGAGGGTGAAAGGATATTGGCTGTGCACTGACCCTAATTATACAGTTATACATTGCTGTGTGAAGTACACCCCGCCCTTTTGTGTATATTGTAAAGATGACCTGTGATTTTCCTCCGATAAAGGTTTATTTTTCTCTTATACACAGGTAAATGGAAGTCATGTTGTTTACTCAAATAAGTTGTACATTGACTCCCAAGTATTGAAATACCCTACTTATTCAATCATACCCAAAAACAATGTCAGTATGAACGTCTCCTGCGCCTTCCCACTGAATATAAAAGTTGCACTTAATGTCAGCCTAAACCCAGTGATAAGGTGAGTACCCCCTGCAGCCCCTTGTATTCTCTGCACACAGTGAGCAGGACAGGGATAAAGGCAGATAGCCAGCTGCCTATCAGCGCCATGATCTGAGGAGCAGTTTCATTCATTGTTACTTTCTACCTTTTCTGCACATGCTTGCCTGTGTTGATACTTTCATTGATAAATGACTCGGAAAGGGCAAATTCGCTGACACATTTAAGCCATATAAGGCGTTTTGCAAATCTCTGTTCTTGGCCATAAAAATAATACATGGAAACTCACCAGTTGTTTGATTTAAGCACCCCAAGTACAGAAGAGTGGAATGGGGTTATCACTATTT
Source organism: Ascaphus truei (assembly GCF_040206685.1). Taxonomy (NCBI): domain Eukaryota; kingdom Metazoa; phylum Chordata; class Amphibia; order Anura; family Ascaphidae; genus Ascaphus; species Ascaphus truei. The sequence goes on along the minus strand of NC_134488.1, from coordinate 34,633,986 downwards.
GGCTGAAGGGTCACATGATCACTGCTCTGATTTACTGACTGTTTTAGGGAAGGAGTTTGCTCCAACTTTTAAAAATCTAAATGTACTGTACTAAATATTTCAGCCCGGTGTATGTGGTTACATATCGTTCTGTTAGTTTCATGTTTCTGCTTTTGTTTTGTGGTTTCGATGTGTGCCCCTTCTAATCCTGCCCTTGTAAAATGCAATGAATGGTAAGAGAGTCACTTTAACACACGCCTCTTTGCATCATTGTCTCCAGGCATTATTTGTGCAATGTTGTGCTGGTTATCATGGTGCATGAAGTGTGGAGCTGGTAAATAAAGTAATAAAAGAAATTAATGTAAGGAGATACTTGCCATGCATATTAAAATTGAATATACGAGTTTCCGCATGTCCATGTATTGTGCACTGATGAAAACACAAATCCCACTAACATATAAACTGGCTACCTAAGAAACCCAAAGTATTCAGTTATTAAAGTAATATTCCCTGTCACTATATCATTCAGTACTTTTATCCTGACACGGACTGGAACACGTGAGCTCACAGTTACCAGTCTGTAATAGTGAGTTTAGGTTCATGGTGTTTGCAGATCGGTTCTCATGTTTGATTTTACATTTCAGCACCGCACAGCTGACTGTCCCTGGGGTAGAGGGAGTATTCACCGTAACAATGGCAGCTTACAGAAACCCAGATTTCACTGACCCGATTACCGCCGATGCCAGCCCCCCTCTGACTGTGGAGCAGGAAGTGTATATCTCGGTGGTGATACCAGCCTTGGAAGCAAATACTTATGCAGTTAAAGTGATAAATATATTCGCCACTCCAACATCAGATCCCAATTCCCCTGAGAGATTCCTGCTGGTTGAAGGCGGGTAAGTGCCTGTGAGGATGTTACTGATGTTAAGATGTATTAGTGCAAGGGAAATATTGCTTTGATGCAGTGCAGCTTGATTACATATAGGAGTTTGTGCACCAGCTGCATGATGTGCCAGATGTTTAGCCTGCGGGGTAACGCGACTTCACAGCTGGCACCTTTGACAGACAGAGAATGAATTAATCACATTGATACATAGACCCCCTTAAAGTCTTTGCTGGGGGCAGTGGATGAGATTGAGAGGAGACCCCCACCCTGAGGTTTGAGCCGGTTCCTGAAGTCCAAATCTCACTGTGATTAGTTGGTAATACCGAAAACCTGGCCTGGCGCAGGGGAGGGGTCAGTAACACCGCTGGTGTAACCGCGGTTAGATAAATGGATCTAAATAAAAAGCTTCCTCTCGTTCCTCTCCCCTCTCTTTAGGTGCCCAATCCTTAACCTTGTGAGCGTTGTAGGGAATGGACTCACAAATGAAGCGCGGTTCTCAATGAGGGTCTTTCAGATTTCGGGATATAGCAGTGTCTTCCTCCATGCGGATGTTAAAATCTGTGAGGGCACCTGCCCAACGGTAAGTCCCTGACACAGCCGTGCACAGGCTAATATATATATATATATATATATATAAAATTTATTTTTATTATTTATTTATTTATTTTCAAAAGTCATCTTTCTATTTCTCTGCTTTTATTTTTAGCTTTATTGGCAGTGAATAAAATTGCAACATTTTCCCCCCCGTGTGTTTTTTAGATTTAGTATTTACATTTATGTGTAATAAAATAAATATTCAAACAAATAAAACAGAGCACTGCATGTGGGCTTTTCTGTGGCTTTCTAAAAAAAAAAATAGGTTTTTAAGAGTACACTTTAAGGATCCTGCAGGGTCGCCAAACAAAAACAAAAATATCCGGCATTTAGCCCGAGTCCGTAGAGCTTTAGTTCCACTTTGCAAATAAGAGTCACTTAGCACTAAGCTGCTCAGTCAGCATGGAAGGTGCAAGCCCCCCAAACATTTAGAAGAACAGGAATGTAAAACAACTTAAAATACCCAGCACTGTTTTATGTTAAATATCTCCATAGAAAATATAATGTCGGTAACGTGCACAGCTATAACTTTAATTGAGAGGAAATTGTAGCAATTATTTAGACTCCTAAAAAGCTAAGCAATACAACATATCATTGTAGAGATAAAAGTCATTAACTACATTCCTTGAGTACTGAGGAAAAAGTGATTAAATGTTCTTTTTGACAGGAAAAATTATGTTTTTAAAAAGAAAGGTATTTTTATATGACAAGTTCTGGCGATATGGGGTCTTTAATGAATTCTTAGAAAAAAAATATTTACTAAGCCTATTTTCATGGAAAAAACCGTTAACAATGCACTTAATGAGTTTTACATCTACAACAACAATATATCTCTGGGACTCACACAATATATATACACACATACATACATACACCATATACATTTTAAGTTATGGTGGGTGAAAAAGGCGTCAGGAAGCCTCCACCATATAGCATATAGCAAATATATGGCAAACGGTGACACTGTGTGCTCTTTTGCATGTCATTTCCCAGAATCCCTTGCTGCAGTGGAAACACTGTATGCTGGGTGATAATGGTGAAAGGCAGGAGTGCAGACCTGTCTAAGACATGTCAATGTGCTCACAGGTGATCTTCTTTTTATTTTTTAATATATATATATATCAGGGGGAAAAATCAGCGCCAATTGAAACCTCTATTTTTCAGCTGTGAAGATGAAAAATAATAATGAAATGTGATTATTGAAATAAAAATATAATGTGATAAATAAATGTTGAAAATGTGTAAATAACTAATATAATACATGTAAAGGGTCCAGAAAAAATTACTAATATTAACAAGAAATGAGAAGATCCTGGAAATAATGGTTGCTCCTTAAAGGATGGACTGCATCCTATAAAAATAAGTAAAAACCAAAACAAACGAGTGCTTGTTCCAGGAATGGATGAATAATATTATTTATAAACGTATATAGAAACCCACAGGATAAAAAGCAAACACAATAATATAAAAAAAAAATGTATATTCAATTCCCGGTGCCAGCTCCTTGTGACCTTGGGCAAGTCACTTTATCTCCCTGTGCCTCAGGCACTAAAAACATAGATTGTAAGCTCCACGGGGCAGGGACCTGTGTCTCTGTAAAGCGCTATATAAAACTAGCAGCGCTATACAAGAACATGCTATTATTATTATTATTATTATTATTATTATTATTATATCAGTAGCAATATTGAACATCAATCTAGTCAATGTAGAAAACCCAGTCCTTTTGGTATACTGCTCACATGAATGAGTGAACTGTATAATGTATAAGAGTCCTGTGTCTGTAAAAAGCCCTGCAAGAGGTCAACCCAGATCTTGTTGCAGTTGGGAGACAACAGGTATAGCAACCCTGGTATAGAGCAGGTGCAATCAACAAAACACATTTTTCCCTCTTTATCCATCATATTTTCAGTCCAGATTAAAGGAAAATAAATATCGGAAAATTCTGCTTAGTTTACTCAACCTTCATGAAAGAAGGGGAAAAACATGAGCAATTCTCAGAGCCTCACAAGTACATTGACCTCACTCACCAGCTGTGCTGACAAGTCAGTTCTGCAGTCACTCAACCTCCATGTGTTGGGGGGAGGGAGAGAAAAGAGGGGGGAGCAATTTCTGTAGCTCCAGAGGCTTCAAAAATGTCCAGTCCTTATTCACAAGCAGTCCCAGCAGACACAAGTCTACAGTGTCCTCAACCTCTGTATGTTTGAGGGAGGAATTGGGAGACATGAGGAGCTTAACTTAGTGTAGCTTCACGCAGTGTCCCAGTGTAGTGTGTCCCAACGTGTTTCGTCATCAGGTGGGCAATCAGGGGCTGACATACAGCTCACTGATGAGTATATAAAAGCAGAAAATAGCCGTGTTAGTCCAGTTGCGATAGTGCAGAATAAATGAGTTCTTCAGTATTAGGTGATACCTTTTTTATTGGACTAACAATTTATGTCATAGGACAAGCTTTCGAGAGTTCTCCTCTCTTCTTCAGGTCAGCAATACTGATATACAAAGGATTCAATGGCTGATTATATATGCACGTATTCTATTAACACAAGGTTTTCTTTACACTTTAGCGCTACTCTTTATTTGTGTCAATATATATATATATATACTCGCCGAACAAAAAAATCTGCTCGCCACCTAGTACCACACGTGTGCTGCTTTGGCCAATAGGAGCTCGCCACGATGTTAAATCCACTCGCCCGGGGCGTGCAAATGTATAGGTTTGTCGAACACTGTATATATATATATATATAAATATATATATATATATATATATTTGTATGCCTCGGCTGTACAGTGTCTGTGCTCACTGAAGAATTATGGTGGGGGGGTGATGATTTTGGATGAATCTGCAATAAACATACATATAAAGTACAGGTATGTGCACAGCTGAGACGGGTCCCTGGCCATGAGAGTGAAAATGTGCACAGTCTCCAATTCGGCAAATTGTGGACATTCACAGCTATCGTTTTGGTAACATCAAATCTCCCATAAAGTCGCTGCACATGTAAGGTTCACTCGCTGTTCTTAGTTGTGACCCTAAATTGGGTGCATGAGGTTTAGTGTTTTTAGCTCATTCATGTAGAACATGTAAATTTGGCAAAACTTTGCATATGCAAAAAATAAAATATATTAAGGGCATTTCTGCAACTTTGCAGCTTTTCATTAAAGATTCCCAAGGACCAGGATAACTTTGCACATTTCTATACTAGAAGATACAACGAATTGAATATGTAAGTGTTAAACACTGTGATTTCTGTGTTACAGACCTGTACCGTCGTGTCCCGGTCTGTGGGAGACACTGGCACAGCAAGGATAACATTAGGTGAACTATTTGCAGGTAAGTGATCACACTATGATGCAGTAATCCTGAAAAATTGTAAAGTGAGACGTACAGTAAGAGGCTCAGCTATCAAAGTCTCTGATCTGCAAATAAAAATGCACCAAATTTATCAGTGAAAACAATTCCCATTGAAACATTTGCGATTTTCTTTTGATCAATCTGCTTCAATGTTTTTGCTCCAGGAGACTGATAAATGACCCCATGGAGTATTCAACACAGATTACATTGTCTCAATAAGAAGATAGTGTATAGTATATTGAATATTGCAGTCAACACATGTTCTGTGTATAAGGATTCTAGCTACACAGGTGACAGATAAACCTTGTCTGTATTTGTAAACAGTCACAAACTGTAGGAACAGCTGATAAATGGTATTCTGCAATTTAATTACACACAAAACAAACATACTGTAGAAATAGCATCTTCTCGCCATCGAATCTGACCAAAATCCTTTTCCTTTTACAGAAGATACACGTGTTAATTCAGGAGCTTTTGACCGTGAGTATAAATCTGGATTGTGGTAAATCGGGGAAAGGGAAAGGGGGACCTCACTGTATGTAGTGGCGAGGGAAGGGGATACACTGGGTAACAACATAAACAAACCCAAGAAGAAACAGAATCCCAGTAAATCTGAATTGTCCGTCATCTTCAATCTTTCTTCAGGAAAAAAAATGGCGAGTGCTTCCTTTAAATAAATAAAGAGGTTATTTTGCAAAGCCTTCCGGCTGCATCACGTCCAATGAAGGAAAAAATCCAATTGCTTTCAATAGAGTCTTTATAGTTTAATAAACCTGGTTCTATTTAAGAGCCAGCATTGCAGCCAGGAGTCTTTAACACGTAACTGCCATTATTTAGTTCATGCTATAAAGATAAACACGGTCAGAGTATAGTTTGTAAGAACGGTGCAATGTTTGGGACTGCAGACACCCCCTCAGAGGCAATATGAAGCCCCTGAATTCCACAATCAAATAACGTGTGAGATATTTTCATGCTGTCCTGATCAAGAGGCATCAATCACCCAGCACATTGTATCCATCTCCACGGCTTTTTGTTGAGCTTTTGCTATAAAGATGACATATTTTATATATTAAAGTTTGTACCATTGCAGGTCACCCTCTGGCTTTGCCATATATTATAATGTTGTCGCTCTAATCTAGGTACCCACACACGCTTTTAGCACTAAAGTCCAAGTCAGGGACTTCAAAGCTGTGCTTTTTAATATTAATATTATTACTATTATTCTTGTATACTGCTCAGGCTCACATCTACATTAGATTAAACATTTTCTGAATCTAGCCCCATTCTACTTATGCTAACTCCCCTTACATGGGAAAGAAGCCACATTGTAACCCACATTTGCTGTGGGAGGGATGGAAACCCCCTCAATGTTTTAGAATCAATTCCTTGTGTCTCTAGACAGATAAATGCAATGATTCACTGTTATTGCATTTATTTTGTTGCAGGTTTCTCCATGCCCTGGACTCTGAGCACACTGCTCCTCTCTCTGCTCTTTGTGAAATTGATGTAACTGGACACCGTAAATGTGACCCCCTCTCTCCCCCCCAACCACCACCTAGAGACCACAGGGGCGCTGCAGCTGTGAGGGGGATATGGGGGTCACCAGCTGATCAGACTGCGACCTGCTTCTAATTACTCACTTTGTCTTAATAGCCATATGCATGTAAACTGCAAAATTGTTTCTGGTCTATAAAAGTTGCTGCTATTGACTCTGTACATGACTGGGCCTCACACCTGCACAGCATCCTCATGACACTGGCAATACAGAAGACACAGCTTCTCCTCTGATTATAGATGTGTCCGTCCGGCAGCAAGAATGGGCCCTGTTAACACTGTGGGCTGATGTAATTTATTTTACGTTTATTTCTATGGTTGGTGGAGACTATGCATTCTATTTTTACTAACAGTATACTTTTCTGGCACTTATTAAACTTCAAAGCATTCATTTTACTTGTCTTGTTTTTATTTTATGCCACAATAACTCCTCTGTATCTCATACTCCATGTGTCCGAGCTTCATTCTGGTATGTAACTAGAGAGCCAGCTCCCTCGCCCACACCTCATCTTCCGCTACAAAGCCAAGAAAAGTTATTCACACCAATAATTTAGCCAAATACAAAAGGCTACTGGAAGATCTCATAACTAATTATGGGGAAATACGGAAGGCAAGCTCAGTACAGAGGATAAGAAGAGTTGTAATTTCAGAGATTTGTTTGCTGAAAGAAAGGGATTTTCCCACTCTGACATTGAGCCAAATCACACCAACAGCTCCCAAGTAAAACGCATTCCAGTATGTCACCGACAGCAACATGTACTGTATAACACAAACAGCATTATCTGCCCTCCAACAGAGGCCATTCTGCAGTTAAACTCATCGAGGCATCACAGTGTTACGTCCTAGTGTGGTATTTTCCTGATTTATGTATCTGAACATATGAAATGCACTGTATTAGGGCACTTTTCTGTATAATTATGTGATGTTGATAGTCTTTACAAATCAACGATAAAAAAAACCACATCTCTCAGTGAATGATTAGACTGTTTATAGGGTCAATAGGAGGTGCAAGGGGAGGCTAGTCTGATGCAAAATTACATGATTATAACACTCGTTTGAAATAATGAATTAAACACAGTATTAAACGGGAGTAGGGTAAAAAATAGAAAGGAAGACATTGAAAATAAAATAAAAAAAAGATTGCAGGGGAAAGTAAGATCAGCACTTTAATAACAAAAAGATTACAGAAGAGAATATGGGACCATTTCAGTGTTGGATGGGCAGGGTAATTATTTTGGATCACAGATACCCAGCAAGCTCTCTGAAACCCCCCCTCTCCCCCCAAATTTCCACAAAATATATATATACAGTATGTGTATAAGTGTCAAAAGGAGTGCTACTGGGCCTGGCTAATTGTATAAAACAAGAAACAAAGAATAATTATTTTGGATAACAACATTATTAGTAATAGTCAGCATGGATTTATGCCAAAGTAACCTTATTAGTTTCTTTGATGAGGTACCCCCTCTCCTCCCCTCCCGTTTTCTCTTCCCCTATTGTCTCCTCTGCGGCCCTTCTCCCTTATGGTACGTTCTGTGACACTACATTATTTTACTGGCACGATGTGATATGCACGGCACCCCCAACACTTCCTGTTGCAGGGGTTCACAGAAAAAAGATTTTCTATCGGGATTTAAGATGAAAAAAGTTTGAGAACCACTAGTGTACACAATAATGGAAACTGGTCTCTAAAAATATTTGCACTTGGATTGAAAACGGGATGAAGGATAAGCAGGAAAGTGTTATCAGAAATGGAAACTTTTCAGATTGGGCTAAAGTTGTAAGTGAAGTACCTCAAGAATCGGTACTGGAGCCACTGCTTTTTAACTTTTTTATTAATGATTTTGAGGTTTGCACAGAAAGCAAACATTCATGGAATGGTTAAAATGTGTCGCTTCTTCCTCTGTAACATTGTCAAAATCCATCTTTTCCTCTGTAAATCTACTGCTAAAACTCTAACGAATGCCCTTACTCTCTCCCTTCTGGATTATTGTAACATACTGCTAACTGACCTCCCTGCTTCACAACTTTCTCCTATCACCATCTATCCAAAATGCCAGAATAATGTCACTTTCTCCTAAAACTGTCTCTGTTCATCTGCTCCTTAAATCTCTCTCCTGGCTTTTCATTAAATTTCAGATCAACTACAAAGTTCTCCTCCTTACCTTCAATACCTGCTCATCTGCTCCTTCCTACATATCAGCTTTGATTTTTCCTTATGCCCCTGCTCGTCTTCTGTGCACTATAGCTGTCTCCTCTCCATCCCATCCCATCCACCTCTACTGCAATCTCTCTCGCCATAAAGCTTTTTCCCTCACTGCACCCTTATCTGGGGAACTCCCTTGCACTCCATACATGCCAAGCACCTTCTCTTCCCACCTATAAGACAATCCTTAAAACTCACCTCATACATTGAGTATTTCAATAGCCTAGACCAGAGGTTCCCAACTACAATCCTTAAGGACCACTAACAGTGCAGTTGTAATTATACCCCGGCTTGAGCATAGGTGGTTCAGTCAAAATGATTGGGTGAACCTGTGCTGAGAGGATAGCCTTAAAACGTGCACTGTTAGGGGTCCTTGAGGACTGGAGTTGGGAACCTCTAGCCTAGATTCCTGCCCAGTATCCCACACCCACAGTTGCGAATACCAACCATTGTGGCCAAACATTGCCATCTACTGCACTTTTTCCCTCACCTGTTGTCTCTGCAAGTCTCCCATCATAGCATTTAGATTGTAAGCTCCCCGGGGCAGGGATTTCCTTTCCTATTGTCTGACTTTGGTTGTTGCACTTATTGTATTATAATTCCCTGTACTTTACGGTCTCTCTTGTAAAGCGCAGAATACATCTGTGGGCGTGGTATAAATAAAGATGCATACATACTGCTGCTTTATAGGAAGAAGTCATGTTGAATTCTCTTGATAATAGGGACAATGCTAAATCCCAAAACACTGCTGCTTTTGGAAATACCCATTCTAAGTATGTGAAGTGACTTGTAGCTCACATGTCACTGTATACACGTCTCACATTTGTATGGTTATATAATACTCTGGACTCCTAAAGGCTCTTGTTCTCTCCATGTTTGCAGAACAGATTTCCTCCACAGATTGTTTGGGTGTAAGAACTGACTGTCTCCTCTGAGCACACAGATCAAGCTAGGTTCATGTGTCACCCCTCTGTCTAGTAACCCTGAGGTATATATGGGGCCGGGCAGCTGGAAGGGACACTTTCTGACTAGAGGGACGTTGTTTTATCACCTGCACTGGGAGAGATGAAAATTATTTGTGTCATACTTCTTTCCTGCTCTTTAATTCAAACAGGTATCATACTGAGGCTCACTGAACTTGGGTATCATACAATGTGCTTGGTATCACTGCTCTGGGGCAGGGTGCTGAGTACCACTGCTCTGGGCACAGTAGTACAGGGTGCTGAGTATCACTGCTCTAGGGGCAGTAGTACAGGGTGCTGAGTATCACTGCTCTGGGGACAGTAGTACAGGATGCTGAGTATCACTGCTCTGGGATCATTAGTACAGGGTGCTGGGTATCACTGCTCTGGGGACAGTAGGACAGGGTGCTGAGTATCACTGCTCTGGGGACAGTAGTACAGGGAGCTGAGTATCACTGCTCTGGGGACAGTAGTACAGGATGCTGAGTATCACTGCTCTGGGGACAGTAGTACAGGGAGCTGAGTATCATTGCTCTGGGGACAGTAGGACAGGGAGCGGAGTATCACTGCTCTGGGGACAGTAGGACAGGGAGCGGAGTATCACTGCTCTGGGGACAGTAGTACAGGATGCTGAGTATCACTGCTCTGGGGACAGTAGGACAGGGTGCTGAGTATCACTGCTCTGGGGACAGTAGGACAGGATGCTGAGTATCACTGCTCTGGGGACAGTAGTACAGGGAGCTGAGTATCACTGCTCTGGGGACAGTAGTACAGGGAGCTGAGTATCACTGCTCTGGGGACAGTAGTACAGGGTGCTGAGTATCACTGCTCTGGGGACAGTAGTACAGGGTGCTGAGTATCACTGCTCTGGGGACAGTAGTACAGGGTGCTGAGTATCACTGCTCTGACTCTATGGGCGAGGGAACTAATTCTGAAAACGAAGCCCAAAGTGTTAATATGGAGCTGTTGATGGGAGACTAAGTAGAGTTAGTGAGAAGATGACAGATTGTGTGAGTCATTAATGTGTGAAATTACACATTTGTCAAAGCTCTCGTTAGGGGCTCGCCATGGTGATGGCTGAGGGGTGCATTGGGTGTGAATTACATCTGCTATAACGGCCTGGCTTAGAGGTGCAATGATATTCAGAATAAGAGTGGTGTATGGTGTAATCAGATCAGTTTAAGTGCCCTAAAACTTGTACAATATATTTCTTTTGCAGGTCTATCACTTTGCTCATTCAAGAGTTGCCTGTTTCAGGTTAGACAAAATATCTATTACAACTTAAACTGGTATCAGGGATGTGATTGTGACTTCCGAATCTGTCTTTAATTATGAATATATCACTATTTGTTTCATTTGCGTGTTGTTTTTGCCATGGTTGAGAATTGTTCATTACAATACATGATCTATCATCACTCTGCAGGAAGTTGGTCAATTATGTTAATAAGGACTGAATCCTTTTATACCTCCCAACCAAATATCACAGATTCAAACTGGCTGGAGTTGTTTAGATAATAAAAAAACGGTAACAACCCAGCCAATAATTATCATTTATTCTTAAAATGCCAACAGATTGTGCAATGTGGTACAATGGGGGTACAGAGATATTTGTATGTAACTCTGTTTATGAAACTAAGGACAAACATGCACAGAAACTGAAGGTAAGGAGGGCCCTGTGTGAGAGTTTACAATCTGTAGGGAGTAGAACCCTAGATGTTAGACAAACACAGAAATTGAGGTAGATAAGACTTCCTAGTTTGGCCATTTTCCCATCTGCTGTAAAACCTCAGATTACATCCTCGCCTATCTTTCATATTTACATTTTAGTCTTTTGTCAATCTCAAGCATTTCTTAATTACAGCAGTGCCCCGCTCATACGGCGGGTTCCGTTCCAGGCCGCCGCTGTAAAGCGGAAATCACCGTAAAGCGGGGCCCTCCTGTAGTGTATTGTACCTTTGAAAACAGAGACGCAGAGCTGTAACCCGACTGTTTCACTGACAAATGGCATCTGACAAGGAGTTGCGCACGCGCTAAAACTGTTGTTTAGTGACAGCCGGATACTCAGCTGCTGAGCGCGTCATGCCGAAAATCGCCGGAAAAACAGAACAAGCGCAGAACCTAATGAATATGGGTATACATTGGGAAACGCCGTATGAGCAGAACGCTATAAAGCGGAGCGCTGTAAAGCGGGGCCCTACTGTACCTTACTTATGATGGGTGTCAGACAATGCTCTTTCCATCAACATGTGTGTAGTAATGCGGTGTGCGTGCTATAATAATGTAAATCAACCCTTGCGTTTGCGGAGAAAAATCCTTCAGCAGGATTCACTGATAACCCTATACCTAGCACCATAGTGCTACCCGGAATAAAGACACAGCTGCTCTAAATACACATCAAATCATGTAGCAGGCCCAGTACGCAAGGTTCAAACAGGTAATATTTGCACAAAAACCTTCTCATTGCAATTAAACATGCATATTTAAACCTTTTCCTGCCAAGTAATACATTACTCTGACAGAAAAGGGTTTGAAAGATGATACACATCTGTTACATAAATGTAATACAGATGTGGAAAATCCCACCAGCTTGAGAACAAACAAATATTTGAAAAGATGACATTAGTGGTAACGATATCTTTAAGTGACGTATAAATGCAGTTGGTGTGAGATCTATGTACAGTGGCTCCTAATGAAACTGCAGCTGTTTAGTGATCTACGTTCCATTTATTAGCAGAGAGCTCCCCCTGCAGGCAGCGCAGCACAGCACCGGGTACCAGTAATTCCGATTGGGGAGAAGAGGGGGAAACAGGAATAATAAATGCAGACAGAAGGGTAAAGTCTAAAGATTCTCCTGCTGTTCCCTCCCTGGGGGCTAAGTCTGACGGCCTCTCCTGACACCTTCCCCCTAGTCTGTGATCTTCTTCATGCCCTCACCTGGGCTGTCTCTCTGTGTGCCTCTCAGACTGTCACTCCCTACCTCTGTGTGCCTCTCAGACTGTCACTCCCTACCTCTGTGTGCCTCTCAGACTGTCACTCCCTATCTCTGTGTCTCTGTATGCCTCTCAGACAGTCACTCCCTAGCTCTGTGTTCCTCTCAGATTGTCACTCCCTATCTCTGTCTCTCTGTATGCCTCTCTCACACTGTCACTCCCTATCTCTGTCTCTCTGTATGCATCTCTCATACTGTCACTCCCTATCTCTGTCTCTCTGTATGCCTCTCTCACACTGTCACTCCCTATCTCTGTCTCTCTGTATGCATCTCTCACACTGTCACTCCCTATCTCTGTCTCTCTGTATGCATCTCTCACACCATCACTCCATATCTCTGTCTCTCTCTTTGCCTCTCTCAGGCTGTCGCTCCCTATCTCTGTATGCATCTCTCACACCGTCACTCCATATCTCTGTCTCTCTCTATGCCTCTCTCAGGCTGTCGCTCCCTATCTCTGTATGCATCTCTCACACCGTCACTCCATATCTCTGTCTCTCTCTATGCCTCTCTCAGGCTGTCGCTCCCTATCTCTGTATGCATCTCTCAGGCTGTCACTCCCTATCTCTGTGTATCTGTATGCATCTCTCAGAATGTCCCTCCCTCTCTCTGTGTCTGTCTCAGACTGTCACTCGCTATCTCTGTGTCTGTCTCAGACTGCCACTCTCTATCTCTGTGTCTGTCTCAGACTGTCACTCCATATCTCTGTGTCTGGCTCAGACTGTCTCTCCCTATTTCTGTGTCTGTCTCTGACTGTCACTCCCTATCTCTGTGTCTGTCTCAGACTGTCACTCCCTATCTCTGTGTCTGTCTCAGACTGTCACTCCCTATCTCTGTGTCTGTCTCAGACTGTCACTCCCTATCTCGGTGTCTGTCTCAGACTGTCACTCCCTATCTCTGTGTCTGTCACAGACTGTCACTCCCTATCTCTGTGTCTGTCTCAGACTGTCACTCCCTATCTCTGTGTCTGTCTCAGACTGTCACTCCCTATCTCTGTGTCTGTCTCAGACTGTCACTCCCTATCTCTGTGTCTGTCTCAGACTGTCACTCCCTATCTCTGTGTCTGTCTCAGACTGCCACTCCCTATCTCTGTGTCTGTCTCAGACTGTCACTCCCTATCTCTGTGTCTGTCTCAGACTGTCACTCCCTATCTCTGTGTCTGTCTCAGACTGTCACTCCCTATCTCTGTGTCTGTCTCAGACTGTCACTCCCTATCTCTGTGTCTGTCTCAGAATGGCAGTAGGGCTCCCTCTGTGGTTCTCACCATTCTGCCTGTTTTTCTTCTTATCCAATCCCATCTCTCCTGTCGTGTGTCTGAGATGAATAGCGTCCTATCCTCAATGTATTCCCAGGCAGAACAGGGACAGGGTCTCTTATTCCTTATCGCTCCATGTGATAAGTGGAGCAGATTAATGCTCACAGTATACATATATCTATGTATATATATATATATATATATATATATATATATATATATATATATATATATATATATATATATACTGTATATGTATTACACTGTACCACTGCTTTTTTTTAGGGCCTATTTGCCCTGTTCTATGAGAAGCTGCTAACCCCCCATGATCCTAAGATCCATTGGTGTGAGGGGGAGTGGGGCGTCCCTCCCTGCCCAGCTTGTAGGGAGATTACATTGGTGTATGGCTGCTCCGCATGGGTCAGGGCGATGAGGTTGTAGAATAAAGGGCGCCAGGAACTTTTGTAGTACGACTGTCATTTACGTGTGTCCCCATGGTCAGGGACCGCTCATACGCATAGTAATAACGCTGTACTGTATTTTATAACAGACATATGTGAACACAGTTCTGCCATCAGTGCCCACTCTTAACTCTCAAATGAAGTTGACTGAGTTGCTCTGAATAAATGTGGGACACGGCCCCTCTTTTTGAAGTGAAACTTCTTTAGTGGCACCTATTCTCATGGGGCAAAACTGGAGCGGAGACGAAAATGAAACGGCGGACGCTCCCTCCCACCCGTTGTTACCCCTAGACGTGCGCAGAGCTTCCGGTACTGTGGTTGTACCAAGATGGCGGAAGCCCCGCAAGTCCTCCGGCTGTGAGAGGAGGAGCCGCTACTCAGCCTCTCTCCTCCCTCTTCTATACCTACGTTTCCCCGAGTCCCGCTGACTGAGTGCCGCCGGTGCCGGAGGAGGAGAGGAGCCCCGGGATCATGACGGCCGCTGCGCTGTCAGCATGTGCCGCGCATGCGCGCACAGACGTTATCGTTTGAGAGTTAAGAGTGGGCACTGATGGCAGAACTGTGTTCACATATGTCTGTTATAAAATACAGTACAGTGTTATTAACACATAGATCCAATAACTCTCACGTTTGGATACTGTGTTTAATCTGTCCCCCCCACGCCAACAGCCGTTGGGATTGTCAATTCCCATACATACCAATCCCTCAGGGTTCTGACCATGGTGTATTTTGAAATGATTAGAGACGCTATGCGTCTCAAGGCCCCTCTTAATGTTATAAACATGTTCGGCGAACCTTCGTTTGAGGGGCCTCCCAGTGCGGCCTACATATTGTAGCCCGCACGGGCATTCCAATAAATATACGCAGAAGTTATTGGATCTATGTGTTAAAAACTCTGTCCCCCCTGGGTCTCAACATTGAATTTGATCTGGCGGCCTTTTTGAAAGATCCTTGAATATTTCTTTGCACATTGTTTATAAGCTTGCTTTCATTATGTGTCCGATATGTTTCTGATTTTTATTCATTTTTAATTATTTATTTTATGATCCCTATGATTTTCATGTTTTTTAACTTTTTTACATCTTCCTGTAATGTGTATTACTGTAGATATTTTTAAGAGTTGAATGGATTTGACCTATATGTAAATTCACTAATTGACCCCACCAGCATTCTGATGCGTAATTGCTGTTTACTGTGTGATATAGGGTGTATTCCATTCGTAGCACCTCCCCTTTGTAGGAAGGTCTCTTAATTGGGGTATGTATTTAAGTGTACTATTAGCCAAGCTCCGGTATCCCCTGAGGAAGTGACCTAGCGTCACGAAACGCGTAGGGAGGAGGAGCTTGGTGTTTTGATCCGATCCGGCTTCCTTAGTTCCAGACGCAGGGAGGACTTCCTGCACTGCTGACGTCACCCGTTTGCCGGTAGCGAGTGTTGAGTGCAGTGAGTCTCTCTGCTACAGATCGGGGAATTTTCAGGTTGCGGACGGCATCCGTGAGTTGTATGACTCACCTCCACACAATGTGAGTGTGGTTTTTAAGTGTTTTTAGTGTGTCAATAAATCTTTGTTACGTATCACACTAGTATTGTCCTATTCTCTGTTCTACTGTCGGTGTATGCTGCATCGTTGACATCTACGATCAACATCGCCTACCTGAGGGGAATTACACAAGCCAGACCACGTGGGGTCCGTGGGGAGCTGTGCAGGAACGGGACGTGTTTACAGATTCTCTCCCCTGAATGTGTCAATATTCATTCTGTGAATAGGATTCTGCAAGTTTCAGTTAGGGACTTGTTGCTGTGTTATACTGCGCAATTGGTGTGCCTTTTTTCTGTTATTTCAGAAGCAGTGGAGACACTCTATTAAGGACACCCACCCATCTGGAACTTTAATCAACCAGTTCATCAACCTGTCCAGAAGGAGCCTTGTATCAGAGACTATCTTTGTTTGATTACGGTATTTTGACTGTTTTTAAGCGCCGGGGACACTTATTTGTATGTGTAATTGTTGTATCAGATTAGGAATGATCTGTTGTTTGTTGTTCCCCATGGCTGCTTTTTTCACTGTATTATTTATCACTAATTTTTGATAATTATTATTCATTTAATTTTCACCAATTGTAGGTTAGCGCTTTTTAGAGGGTTTATAATTGTTTGTTTATTTGCCTAATAATGCATTGATTGTCAATGGGCTTATCTATACCCAGAAAGGGGCATAGATAAACACATTGGCAGTCAGCGGACATCCTAAAAAAAAAATACACAATTAAATAACATACAATCAATGTGTTTCTTCCCTTTGCTGTCTTCACCCCGTCCTACTCCGGCTATACAGTATATCTATTTTTATATATGTGTTAGGCTATTACAGGTTATTTATTTATCTATATAATTCCTTTCATATCTTTTTTCTTTTCTATTTTCATTTATATATAGTCAGTGATACATCAACAGTTGTTGCTTATCTGTTTACACATTGCTAAGTTCAGTGGTTTTACTTTTAGTTTAGTGTCCATACAATGTTGCTATTTAGTGGTTGGTGGTTACATTGTATCTATTGATTTTAACTGTATTTGTTACTTTTGTATTTGTATTTGTTGTTCACATGTTTCTTAGTTTGCATGTGATCCTGGAAACTGGATACTCTCCTCTGTCCTATAGTGAAATTGGAGCGCAATACTTTAATTAGTATTTGTCAGGTGTGCACTAAAAGGTGCACGTGTAATGATATGGTCCTATCAGAGACCAGTAGTAGCTATTTAAGGATCACCTGGGTACTTGGCCAGTTACTCTTTGACAAAGTTCCCAGCAAGGAACGAAATGCGTCAGAGTTGCGCTTACGATATGTGTATATCCACTTAAGTTTATTAAATTCAATTTTTTTCATTGATTGCGCTTGGATTTTTATTTTTATCACTTACCGGCTAGCAGTGCACCGCCTTCCCTGCATTTTGTTCTCTATTCTACTTCAGCTAGAGCACCCTTCCCCGCGATCGGATCTACGTCTGCTCTACACCTGTCGGCAACATCGCTGTGAGTTCTCACACAATACTGGGTTCAGAGACTGTGTTTCACACCAGGTGAGTGGGGGTTGCGGGCGAGTTGGGTTGGAAGTTGCCGGGTCCCTTACCTCCCGGTGAGTGCTCCGGTGGCTCAATTTCCCTGCTCCTGCCATATTCACAATCCCCCCACCCCTCCAGTATGCAGGTCCACACCGCTACGTGAGCCTCTGAGTATCATTTTAGAAAGTAGCCTGACCACGATCGTTTATATATGGACCTTATACTGTAGTTTTATTCTCTTCTTATATTGCCTACAGCTCTTGAGCACTATTTACAGGGTTTACCCCCATCCATCACTAACACCTCTGGTCGCATTACACTTAAAACATCCTTTCGGTGTATTTCTTTCTCCACTAAACATTACAGGCTCCTTCCATGTTGCTAATCTTGTTCACCTCGCTGGGTGATAGCCTGCTTTTAAGATTCGGATTCCTCTTATACACTATCATAGGGTTTTGTGCAGTACTTCATGAAGAATGTTGTCTTGTTGCAAAATGCTCCGATGTTTTTAAAAATACTATATTTTTTTAGCTGCTTTTGTATTGTATTTAGTAATACATGTAACAATATTCCAATCTCCATTCTGATTTTTAGGTTAAGTCATGAGTTTATACTGTACCTATCTATTGTAAATTATAGTGGCTAAAAGCGCTCTCCTTGTGCTTTTTATTAATGACATTTTTTAAGTCTCTCCAATCTTAGGTGCACCCCATACAGTCTACCAAGGAGAATACAAAGCAGCATCATTGTAAAAATAGTGCCGGCACCACCGTAAACAGCTAACAAAGACAAAGATTAATCAAGCCAGTGTATTGACGGGATTTTCCCTGAACACTGACCAACAGTTAGTGTATCTAGGCACAATAAATCCTAGAACATTAACTACCGAGGGAATAAGACCCCAGGCAAGGCCTAGTCTTATACGACCAATTAGTTTTTTCAGGACTCAATATTACTTTTTATGCTTTAGAGTGTATTTTTAAGATGTATGCCCCGCTAGGCAAGATTCGCCTACGCCATCCAGATGATGATAAGGCAGTGATAGGGATGATCGGTTTTGCAATATTTGTAATGTTTATTGTTTTATGGACACATAATTTTGCAGACAAACATACAATCTCACACAATGCTACACAGGTTAATGGGTCACAAGGGAATATACTCTAGTGGCCCCCAACGACGCAAGATAGAATTACATTTAACCCCTTGGGGAAAAGACAATACATTTATTGACGGTTGCAGATCTATATATAAAAAATCTGGGATAAATGAATCCTGCTGGGTGTGTGGATATATACCACATACACAAGCAGCCCCTTGGGTAGGGATACCTTACACTGATGCCGAATTTAAAAAAGGAAATGTCAATTTGAATTTGGTTACAGGGAACTTTTCTAAACTTTTAAACCGAATTCCACTGGTAAATGAGGTTCCTGTAGGTGGATTTTATATAAATTACACTGGGAACAACAATCAATTTATGGGTCAGGTGCCTCCACAAACCAATGAAACTTGTGTAAAAATGTATTTACAGCCCGGAGCTAAAAATGTACAGGGAGGATATGGCCTTAATTTTACAGCTTTATCCATTAACTTACTTAACCAAGAACAGGTTCAGAGTAGATTAATAGCCCTACAGAATAGAATGGCTCTAGACTATATTTTAGCATCAAAGGGGTGCATATGTGCCCTCGTTATAGAGCAATGTTGTGTCTTTATTAGAGATCAAAGTGGTAAGATTGAGCATACCGGAGAGATTAAGGAAAGGCGGAGATGAGAGGTGAGATCTGTTAGGAATTAGCAAGTGGGTTGGTTCCCTGAGAGCAAAGCTAATGAATGGATTTGTCGGTGTGCTTGTAGTTCTGGTTGTTTTGTATGTATGTGTCGTGCGCAGTAAATCCCTGCTGCAAAGGTGTGTAACACCCTCTACCCAGGCCATGCCACTGATCACAGACGACCCCACAGAAGATGCAATCTCGGAAGGAAAAGTCAGTTCCCCTCAATGGAATACAGATGAAGATGACGGCAGAAAAACCAATCTGGCTGATATGATAGCCAGCAGCTCTGTGAGTTTTCAGAACTATCAAAGTCATGCAATGTTGGACCCTCCAGACCAGCACGACGTTTATGAGTTTTATCTGAATTATCCTTAAAAGACTATTTTTTAAGAATAAAAATGGGGGACTGTGAAGATTTGAGATAAGGTGTGTGGCTTACGCTATATGAAGACAGACTATCATCACCACCATTTTGGCGCAGCAGCCATTTTGAGTGATTGCTTGTATGTAGGTGTATCTGTTTATTTGTGTATTAAAGCTGCGCTGCAGAGCATCGCTCCTGGCAAAAACTAACCCTTGTATAATTCCTAACTAGTCATGAAATTGAAATAATTGCATTGTCACAGTTTTTCCAACAAACTCATTCTTGCTGAGCTCCCACTTCTCTTATCTTGCAGCTACACACAAAGGGCTAAGAGGTTTAATCCTTAAATCAGGAGGTTATGAGGCCCAAATTACGGGGAGATATTGTAAGGAATCCGCTTCTGACTTTGATTCTAGCCTTGCAGACCTCTGCAGTTTTCAAAGGCTTCCTCTGGCAATCAATGGCACATGTGCTGCCTCTCATTGCTACGTCAGCCCTGTGCTCCATCATTGGAGGAATGCTCACACATCTCCTCCCTGTGATTGGATCTCCGACCTTTATATGCTGGGCTTTGGCACTGATTCAGCGCCGAGCATAATCCTTCTCTGGACATTACTGTGTTCAGCCAGAAGCCTCCTGGCTTGTCTCGTTTGTGTACTAACCTTTCTAGTTCTCGTTATTAGTTCCCAGAGGCCTGCTGCTACTCTCCACGCAGAGGCCTGAGTCCCTGTGTTCCAGAGGCCTGCTGTTACTCTCTACGCAGAGGCCTGTCTTCCAGTGTTCCAGAGGCCTGCTGTTACTCTCTACGCAGAGGCCTGTCTTCCCGTGTTCCCAGAGGCCTGCTGTTACTCTCCACACAGAGTTCCCCTGTGCTGAAGCATTGGTTTGCCAGCACTGGTTCCTGGTATCTGCTGTATTCTCCCCTAGCAGAGGTTACCTTTCGTTTCCTGAGGCCTGCCGCTACTCTCCACGTGGAGGACTGTTTTGGACCCCTGTGCTGAAGCTCTGGTTTTCCCCGGTGCTGCCCTGCGGTGTTCCTCGGCCAGCCTGCTGTCTTCCCCTACAGACACCGGCGTCATGGGCCGAAGCCGCTCCTCGCACAGAGGTCACTCCCGCGCTTACGCTCCTACGCTGAAGCGGGGAGCTCCTATCTACCCGTTGCCGAATTCCTGCTTGAGTAACGATGATGCTGCCTTCTCCTATCCGGACCTTGCTATGTATGACTACGAACTGGGCACTCCGGATCAGTCTGCGTGGACTAAGGTCGGTGATTATATAACCCCACCTCAGCCCCACGGTCCGGTCTCGGTTTGAGGCGAGCACAACCGTAACAGATATATAGGATAAAGGTTAGCATGCGAAGCATATTTTTTGTATGGATAAAGATTTTGTATAAGTCATTATATTGTTTTTTTTATTTATAAGCCAGCCCCCTTAAGGGGCGTATTACTAAAGTGTGATGTCAAGCAATATGTTTTCAGAGGAATTAGTTCCTTTTGAATTCTTTCTCTCATTTGTACCTTGGTGCAATAAACTCACAGTGATACTTTGAACCATTGACTTATTGATATTATTTCTACGCTTTCACACTGTTTTCTCACCTCTTTATTGTAATGGTTTTCCCCTAAATCTATCCGTTAAAATGTGTGCTTCTTCTTAGAGTCTATGTCCCTCCTGCAAGATCCAGATGCTCTATGTAATTGTCCCTCTGGTATATTTTGTATCCATAACGGGTGCTGTACGCTAGTGGACATGTATCCGAGTAGACATTGCAATCAACGATTTTGCGACCATTTGTTATGGGAATTGTGCCGACATCATCTTTAAAACAATTCCAGATCTAAAAATGCAATATTATCTGAATTTACTTCACAAGTGATGACTAGCCCGTTATTGTTATTATTATTATGATAAATAAATTATTATAAAATTTCTCTGGCACCTTTCCATATAATATTAATGTCATCAATACACAGTGTGTATAATGCTGTGTGTTCTATAAATGGATTGTTATACCAGATCATCTGCTCCTCCCATGATCCCATATGGAGGTTTGCATGTGACGGGACAAACTCAGTTCCCGAGGCCGTCCCACATTTTTAATATAAATAACTCTACTTCTAAATAAATATAATTATGTGATAAAAGAAAAAGTATTGCCTCAATAATAAAATGTTGTTATTTTGCGAGATAACCATGTATGTCTAAAAATGTATGAATTTTACATGCAGAATACAGGTGTACAGAGAATGTACATCACAGGACACACATAAATAATGTTCTTCCCATTTCACATTTTTTATGGTATCCAAAACCTTCTATAATTCCTCAAAGCAGGGGTTCTCAACTCCAGCCCTCAGGACCCCTCAACAGGTCACGTTTTCAGGATATCCCTGGTTCAGCAAAGATGACCCAGTCAAAGTTTTCCACTAAGCTACTGATTGAGCCACCTGTGCTGAAGCTGGGACTGATTGAGTCACCTGTGCTGAAGCAGGGATATCCTGAAAACCTGACCTGTTGGGTGGTCTTGAGGACTGTAATTGAGAATCCCTACAAAATATAAAAATAACTGTGCAGCCCTCACGAGCTATAATAGTGAAGAAAACAAACCAAAAGAAAAGTGCGCTACTAGCAAAAATAAGTGATCATATAAAACCAATATAAAATCACCCACACCGATGAGATATATAATTGTACCATACAAAAACCTCTATTATGAAGTAACAAATAGTGATAACAGGGTGGCTCGGTGTCATGGTGACTTATGACAGGCTGCAATTTACACCAAATATATATAATATAATATATATATCTAACTGGGTTGAACTGGGACAAGCCTTAGATATGATAAAATATAATTTATTCCTTGATAAAGGTGAACACACAAAATATACAAATAACAGGCAAAATATAGACACTTACTTAAAGATGGAAATTATGAAACAGTCACATCTGGACTGGCAGTTCATACAGAAAATCTTCATCATCCCAAGACACGAAAAGCCATGAAAAGGCCTTGCATGCAGACAGTGCATAGCATTTCTCTCAGCAATCAAGATGGTATCGAAGAATAACACAGGATAAAGGGTGGACAACAGTTTATAAACCTTTTGTAACCCTATCCTTACCATTAAGTACAGGTGATTGGTTTTCAATTACCTGTAGCCACTCACTAACATGGGAACACATTTTGATACCTGCCCCCAGCTAGTTGGCACATGCTCAGTTGGACTCTGGGGTCTCATTTCTGCAGCCCTACATTTGCATCAGGAATGCCAGCCAGTCTACTAAATGGAATTTCTGGCAGGAAACCCTTTGTTGTAAGGTGTGAAATGGGACACTTATAGCCTGCTCTGGTTTGAGTCATCTCCGCCCTCCTGTAAACAGTGTAGGTGATAAACTCCTTCGAACAGCACTTAAATTCTAGACATTGAGACGCTTTCCCTTGCCATCTGCTACCTTATGGCCAAAGGAATTCCCTCTAGTTTCTATCCCTACCTTGGGACACAGTATTAAAGTTAAAACACAAACATATTAAAATATCCGGTTCCGTTGGGTCCAGCGGGTCCAAACTTCCCAGTTCTCAATGCCGGAACTGGGACACCCTAGGGTCCAATTTGAGACTTGCTACGACCCTCGGAACCGGAGTTACACAAATACACCTTAAACCGTTTCCTATTTTAATAGAATAAACTCCGCTGTAAATTAAATCACGGTTTTTCCCTAAATCCCCATTGAAAACAACGGGCTTCGCCGCCATAGACTTTCAATGGCAAATTGCCGCCGTTGGCGGCTATGGGAATCCGCCGCCATAGACTTTCAACGGGGCTCGCCGCCGTTGAAGTCAATGGGGTTTTTCCGCCATAGCCGGTCAATGGAGATTGGCCACCATTGGAGTCTATGGGAAAAGTCCCGAACTTTCAAGGGGGTCAATACTCCGTCGGGTTGGTCCAAGAGGGTCAAGGATGGTTCTGCAGCGATGCCGGAGCAGTGACTACAGGTACCCCAAACCCTGGCCCTCTGGACCCTCCGGAACCCGAGATATAGATTCCTAAATTTCAGCTTTTCATACTTAGACGTTTTCTTGAGCTGTTTCTGCCGCCGCCATTGGAGCCTATGGTGCGACCCGCTCTTCTCGGTTCGACCCTTATCGGGGGTCCAGGATTCGGGGACCCGGTTGTGGTCGAGTGGGGGGAGGCCTAGGAACTAGGGGCAAAAATAATTTTATTTGTAGCTGCTCTAGAACTGTTTATTCCCACGCCACTTGTCGTTGAACTTGACTGCTAAGTGATCAAAGCTATCTTATTGAAAAAGTATCCGCTTTGCGGTTTTGCGGTTTGGATGGCAGCCAACTCGTTCCTGGAAAGCTCCTTCGAGGAATGTCCATTGAAGTCAATGGGCCCATTGACTTACAATGGGGAACCGCCGCTCCTCCTCTCGGACGCCACCTGCTGGTCTTCACAGGAAACAGGACCGAAACAGCAAGATTCGCCATTAGAATGCATTGCGCCCTAATGGCGGCCTATGGGACCCTGCAAAATGGTGCCTGAAAAGGCGGGGAAATTACACAAAGGGCTATAATCATTAAATAACTATTAACCCTTGTACTCCCGGATGGATCCTAGTGTGTGTGTGATGCAGACACTGATTAAATCAGATATTACAATAAAGCATGGGAACAGGGGAATACACATTTTCATGTCATAACAAGGATTAAATCACATTTCTGGACCTCAGCCTAGTTAACCCCTTGTCTCCCTGGTGAGGTCAGGGGGTGGCCAATTGAGGTGTAACCCCTTTAATCCCGGGCCAAATCCTCCCCATCGTCACACTCGGCACCCCTATACTATAAGAAAAAAGACAAGAAAAAACAGCACACAACGCATATGGTGTAGTATATCAAAAATATATTAGATATATAAAAATGGTAAAATATCTGCGTACATCAAATAAAATATAGAAAGCATTCCATGTACTTAGACATGGGTTACCAGGCAGCAACGGAGAGAATCTGCATCTGTAGCGATGGAGGGGGGCTGGCCTGGTAATAAAGGGGTTACACCCCAGCTGGCCACCACCACCATTGTATGGGAGGCGAGGGGTTGACTGTAATAATGTTTATTTGTGTTTTTATGCCCCTGCCTCAGTCCAAAAGGTGTTCCCCCTTTGGTTGTATGTATACCCCTGGTTACATGTATTTCTCCCCTTACAGTGTATGCACCAAACACATACACTGGGATCAGGTCGGCAGAGAAAGGGTGAATTGTATTTACATGTTTATGGCCCTTTGTTCCCCTTCCTGCCTTTTAAATCCCCGTTTGCAGCCGGTCCAATAGGTCGCCATTGGAGTTCCATGCAAGTCTATGGAGATTTCAAGGGTTTTGGCCTGATATCAAAGAAGACCAGCAGATGGCACCAGAGAGGATGAGCGGAACTTCTCCCCTGAAATGAATGGCATAATGCCTTTCAATGGGGATTCCTCGAGTCCGCTCTCCAAGAATGAGTTGGCTGCCGGCCAAACCGAAAGCGGATACAATTTCAGTGAAAGAGTTTTGATCCGTAGATTACCGTGAGATCTTGGTCACGGCCAAGTTCAACCATATTAAAATTGTAACACCGGTCCTAGGGCAGGTAGCGGTCCAATTCTTTTTGCCCCTAGCTCCGGGGAACCTCCTTACTCGACCCCAACAGGGTCCGATGGGCAATTGCCATGGGAAAGGGTCACGGCCAGGACGAGGGCCGCCACCATTGACCGCAATGGTGGAAAAAAGCTGCTAGGTTTTAAAACACCAAGTGTGAAAGTGGTAAAACCTAAAACCCATATCTCCGGTTCGGTAAGAACTAGAGGGCTGGGATTTGGCCACCATGCAGTGACTGCTCTGGCATGATTGCATGGCAATTTCCAGCCCTCTCCGATCAACCGAACAGAGATGGTTAACTGTTTAAAATGTGATTCTGCCATTGACTCCAATGGCGGAGAAATGCAATATGTCCAACATGTGGTGTTTAAATGATATATTGTTATCTCCGGTTCGGTGGGTCCCAGTGAGCTTAAAATTGGCCACCATGTAGAATCCCCTCCAGCATGAGGGTATGGCAATTTGTAGCCCGCTCGGCCCAACCGAACGGAATATTTTTATGGATATAAAATATTGTGAATTCACTGTATTTCATGCCTAGTGTAAAGCCCGCGAAAACTACTGACCCATACAGTATGTTAATGGTCAGGAGGCGACAGTATGTCTACTCAAAGGCCATTGATCAAAGGCTCATCCCCCCGGTTTGTATATACAGGGTGGAGAGAAAGCAGGACATGGCCTTTCACATGAAGTGCCATAATTCACACCTTTAGTCAGGTTTCCCCGGCCCAGATCCCCATCTGGCAGACTTAGAGACGCCAACTCTTTTGAGTGGGGTTAGAAAAATGGGAGCCTGACTAAGGGATTGTGCGCATGTGCCAGCTACCTGGGGGCAGGTACCAAACTGCTTCCCACATTAGCTGGCAAAAGGTAATAGGGTACAGATCATTTTTAACCAATACCTGAGACCCAATGTTAGGGTATAGAGCCCAAATCACATAAAAACGATGGTAAGCTCTATGCCCAGTGTTCTTCGTTATTTCATCTCAATGATACCTGATGCCTGATGAATTGCTAATCTGAATCCTGATTTCTTCATTGTCCCCGCCCCACGTAAGTGTATATATTCCATTTGTTATTTGTCCAATCTTGTGTGTTCACCTTCTTTGAAGGAATACATTTTCTTTATCATATCACAATCGCATTCAATTCAACCCAGTTATTTGGCGTATATTATAACCCTGTAAGCTACCGTGACAGCGTCGCCACACCCTCTGATGGATCCATCTATTGGTCCTGGATCCTGTAGTGACCTTTCAGGTAGGTGGCCTCACAAACAGTGGCACTAGTCGTCCTCCTGGTAAGAGCTGTCCCCTCTGATGTTTCTTCTCAGATAGCAACAAACTCAGATCACCATACAGTTCATGATATCCAAACAGGAAACAGACTATCAGTGTCTCTGGAAATCCAATTAAGCACAGTGCCAAGCACTATGTCAATAGCGCAGGTAAGATCTTGCGGGGAGAATATACACAAAAAAAAACCTTTGGAGCTTGCAGTGAATGTGAATATACACTCGATATACAGCAGCAGCACGCCGTCTGTCTGTTAGTTATTCACTCCGCACACTAGCAGTGGAACAATGTGCACGGCGTCAATCAGCCACAACTGAGAAGCCAAGATCAGGAAGCACACCAGACCGGCTGAATTAAATAAAATGTGCTGGAGCTGCAAGAGTATATCGTGTCTACTTCGATTTAGCCATGTGATGAATAGTGATATAAATAGATACAGAAATCCTACATGTTCCGTGGCTCAATGCCACTTCTTCGGGGCATTTCAGTCTACCCCTGACGAAAAAGGAATACCTTTGAAACTCGTAGGGTTGCCAGGAGGACCAGTTTCGTTAGAGCACCAGGAAACCGGAAGTGACGAAGAACGCCGGCTGGATCGGCAGTGGATGTCTCGGAGACTGGAGAAAGTTGCTGAACACTACGAACTGGTCTGTCCTTATGTTTTTACTGTTCTGTGTAAATATAATCCTGATTTTGCACATAAAGCTGAGCTTTTAAAAAAAAGAAGGCTTCTGAATCTTTCCCCAATACTGCGGAAGTGAAGAATACAAAGAAACGTTTACATGCCTGATTGCAGGAACTGAAATTTAAGTGCATATCTCACCACTTATCTGTGCACACTACATGCTGTGAACTTGCTTCACTATTGTATTTTTTATTTCTTTTCTCTTGTACTCCCTTTCAACGAGGTGCGCTGATCATCTTGGAAATCTATTTCTACCATTAAAGTGACTAGAAGCATTAGATGAACGCTTCCAGTTCCTGATGTTGTTCTCAGCATAGTCGTCTTTGTCCCTACATAGGTTAGTATGCTTCCTATTAATAAGTTATTTTTCAAAGGCTCCCACCCTTTTAATAGTTAACATATCTAATTCTAAAAATTCCATCTCATCAGATAAGGGTTTAACTCGATCTTGTATAACATCAGTTTCCGATTCCAAGTTACTTACTTTTTCTTCCCTAAACTACACTAGAAGCCTCATTAATGAAAATGAACGATTTGAATTGAATAGTTAATTGTGTAATTGATTTGGATTGGATTGTAATAGGTTTGGGATTTGATTAATTGATGGTAATTTTGTTTCTGTTTGATGGAATTGTATCTGGTTTACAATAGTTTATTTTATTTGTAACATTGATTGACATAGTGTACATGATGCACAGATTGTTTGCATCATTTATACACTGTACAATTCAATTGTTTGATTGCCATTTGTTAGATATTGATCGTGAGATGAGAATTATTTTCTTTTGATATGTTCTTTTGTTTTAATGTGGCTATATAAAATGTAAAGTTGGATATGCAATGTGATGTATTAATTTGGATCGTTGGTATTTTGTTTGATGCATGTTTTTGATAATCCTTTCATTTCTTTGTATATTGGTTAATCATGTGTATATATGTGTATATATATATATATATATATATATATATATATATATATATAGGCATGATGAAGCCACTGTACAAATGAATGGGTGAAGGATGGGTATTGGGGCAGGGTGGCTTAACCCCTTAATTACCTTTGCGGCTATTAACCGATACGGTGAATAAAGGGTTAACTGATACACAATGTATTTGCTATGTATTTTTTGGCAACGGAGGACAGAGGGCTCTAGCTGGCGAAGGGGCTTCAGATTGATGAGGTAAGAAGACCTGTATTTATTTTATTATCCTAGTTAATGTGTTTAATAATGGACAAAAAAGCTATTATCCATATCTGGATAATAGTTATTTTGAACATTACTGTATGTGTTTGGTGGGGAGGGGTGATATTTATTTAAATGTATAGGACAGGTTTATTTTTTACATACAGGGTTGGTTCCTTAGGTCAGCGGGGACCTCTGGAGACCACCTGAGGGCTCCCCGGATGCCCACGGATACAAGGCTGCGGACTCACGGGGGACACCTGCGGGGAAGAACCGGGGCCCCCACATCTGTGGGGGCCCCGTGGACCCGTAGGGACCACCCGAGGGCCCACAGACCTCTGTGGGAACCACCCGTGGACCCTCAGACACCTGTGGGGCTGACCCGGGGCCTCCAGATACCAGCAGGCCTACCCGTGGGGACCCCATTTGGGGCCCACGGTGACGTGCGGAGACCACCTGGAGGACCACGGTGCCTGACGGGGACCACCCATAGGCCTTCAGACCCTGTGTCCACCCCTTTGCTGGGCCACTGTGGGGCCTGCGGACACCCGCCAGGACCACCAGGGACTTCCATGGGCCTGTGGTATTAACCCCTTTATGTAAAAGAATAAACCATGTATTTATGGGGGGGCACAGGGGGTGGGTTATGTAATTTTTATTAAATATAGTCCTGTTTATTGTGGGTAGTGGGGGTGGGGGAAGGGGGTATTGTCCCCTTGCCAGGGTGGGTAGGCCTCCCGATGGGTAGCGACTTAGGGTGGTTAGGCCTCATGGGGTGGGTAGTGGGGGAGGGTGTATAGGCCTCCCGAGTGGTGGGTTAACCCCTTAATGACTATAGCGGTTAATACCCGCTAAGGTGATTAAGGGGTTAGGTGACATTACATTGGCTCTTTTTGTTCTTGTTTATGTTTTGCAGCATCGGAGGGGGGCATGGACAGGGATGAAGATGAGGATGGCCTTCATCGTGACATCCGGACATGGGTGAGTGGAATATGTATTTATTGTGCTTTACGTATTTGAAATGGGCAAATGCACTTTTATCCATATGTGGATAATAGTAATTTTGCCCATTACTATACTGTATGTGTTAGGGGGGCGGTGTATTTATTTATAAGTATTTATGTGTTTTTTAATTATTTTGGGGGGGCACAGAATTGGTACTGCAGGCCCGCGGGGACTCCTGCGGGGAACACCCGAGGGCCACCGCCGGCCTATAGTATCATTGCTGTGCATATATATACTGTATGTTAGGGGGGTATAGGGGTTGTTGGTGTAATATATATATATATATATATATATATATATATATACATATATATATATATATATATATATATATATATATATATATATATACAGTGTTCGACAAACCTATACATCTGCACGCCCCGGGCGAGTGGATTTAACACCGTGGCAAGCTCCTATTGGCCCAAGCAGCACACGTGGTTTTTTTAAAAATTTTCCCTGCTCGCGCTGCTGTTTAATTTCCTCCGCTCGCACTGAAGTGTCCTCCCTCCTCCCCCGCCTCTCTGAGCACGTTTCTCCTCCCCGTAGCAGCCAGAGAGTGCCTCCGCAGGCCCCCTCATATCCCCAATGGCCCCCGCATATCCCACAATGGCCCCGGCATACATCCCAATGCCCCCTGCTTACCCCCAATGGCCCCCGCATACCTCCCAATGCACCCCGCTTACCCCCAATGGCCCCCGCATACCTCCCAATGCCCCCTGCTTACCCCCAGTGGCCCCTGCAGGCCCCCACATAACCCAATGGTCGCTGCATACCCCCAATTGCCGCCGCAGGCCCCCGCATACTGTACCCCCATTGGCCGCCGTATGTCACCGCAGGCCCCCTCAAACCTCCGATGTCTCCCGCAAGCCGCCGCAAACCCCCGCAGGCCCCCTCAAACCTCCGATGTCTCCCGCAAGCTCCCGATGTCACCCGCAGCCCCCGGTGACTCCAACATACCTCCGATGGTGAGCGGGACTCCCGGTGTCGTTTCTGGTAGTGTGTGTGTGTCAGAGTGTGTGTGTGAGTGTGAGAGAGAGAGTGTGTGTCTGTCAGAGTGTGTGTGTGTGTGTGTGTGTGTATGTGTGTCAGAGTGTGTGCGTGTGTGTATGTCTGTCAGAGAGTGTGTGTGTGTCAGAGTGTGTGAGTGTGTGTCTGTCAGAGTGTGTGTGTGTGTGTGTGTGTGTGTGTGTGTGTGTGTGTGTGTGTGTGTGTGTGTGTGTGTGTGTGTGTGTGTGTGTGTGTGTGTGTGTGTGTGTGTGTGTGTGTGTCTGAGTGTGTGTGAGTGTCTGTCAGAGAGTTTGTGTGTGTGTATGTATGTGTCTGTCAGTGTGTGTATGTGTCTGTCAGAGTGTGTGAATGTGTCTGTCAGAGTGTCGGTGGGTGTGTGTATGTCTGTCAGAGTGTGTGGGTGTGTGTGTCTGTCAGTGTGTGTGTGTGTGTGTGTGTGTGTGTGTGTGTGTGTGTGTGTGTGTGTGTGTGTGTGTGTGTGTGTGTGTGTGTGTGTGTGTGTGTGTGTCTGTCAGAGTGTGTGTGAGTGTCTGTCAGAGAGTTTGTGTGTCTGTCTGAGTGTGTGTGTGTCTGTCTGAGTGTGTGTATGTGTCTGTCAGAGTGTGTGTGTGTGTGTGTGTGTGTATGTGTCTGTCAGAGTGTGTGTGTGTGTGTGTGTGTGTGTGTGTGTGTGTGTGTGTGTGTGTGTGTGTGTGTGTGTGTGTGTGTGTGTGTGTGTGTGTGTGTGTGTGTGTGTGTGTGTGTGTGTGTGTGTGTGTGTGTGTGTCTGTCAGTGTGTTTATGTGTCTGTCAGAGTGTGTGTATGTGTCTGTCAGAGAGTGTGGGTGTGTGTGTGTGTCTGTCAGTGTGGGTGACTGTCAGAGTGTGTGTGTGTGTGTGTGTGTGTGTGTCTGTCAGTGTGTGTGTGTCTTTCAGAGTGTGTGTGTGTGTGTGTGTGTGTCTGTCAGAGAGTGTGTGTGTGTGTGTGTGTCTGTCAGAGTGTGTGTGTGTCAGTGTGTGTGTGTGTGTCTGTCAGAGAGTGTGTGTGTCTGTCAGTGTGTGTGAGAGTGTGCGTGTCAGTGTGTGTGAGAGTGTGTGTGTCAGTGTGTGTGAGAGTGTGTGAGTGTGAGTGTGAGAGTGTGTGTGAGAGTGTGTGATTAGGATGACTGACTTGGTCTCTCTCTCTCTCTCTCACCCTCTGTGTGTGTCGCTCTCTCTCTCTGTGTGTGTCGCTCTCTCTGTGTGTGTGTGTCGCTCTCTCTGTGTGTGTGTCGCTCTCTCTCTCTCTCTCTCTGTGTGTCACTCTCTCTCTCTCTCTCTCTGTGTCGCTCTCTCTGTCGCTCTCTCTCTGTGTCGTCGCTCTCTCTCTCTCTGTGTCACTCTCTCTCTCACCCACTCTCTGTTTCTCTCTCACACTCTGGACCTGGATATCTTACTTACCCTATATATCTTAACTGCCCTATACCTACACCGAAATAACCTATACTGCTTTCTTCCAGATCTGACTCAAGCTTCACACAGGAGACATCGGAATCCTCCCTAACCCAGAGACAGGTAAGAAACACCTCCCCTCCAACATATAACATTGCGGGACTGAAGTACCTGGACTGCGAATCAGGTAAGATCATACACATACAGGACACCTGTAGCATTCATAGCATCACTCCATAGCAACTCCCACTCTCAGGGGAACTTGATTGCTTGCAGTATGATTGTGACAAATCTAATACAGAGTGCTTTTCCTGGTAATGTACAGGTTAATAAAAGCTTCAATCAGACTTAGAACTATGGAACTGTCAGGGTTCTGCTCGCCACAAACCAGGGTCGGACCGCGAGGCTGAGGTGGGGTTGTAGAAGCACCGACCTGAGACCGCGCAGGCTGATCCGGATTGCGCAGTTCGTTGTCAAACGTAGCAGGATCAGGAAAGGAGAAGACAGCGTCGTCGTTGTACAAGCCAGGGTCAGGACAGGAGATATCAGGATAACCATTGTTCAGGCAAGAGTTCGGCAACAGGTAGTCAGGAGAGCCCCGCTTCAGCTTAGGAGCGCGGGGTTGGCCTCTGCGCGAGCGACGACCATGGCCCATGGTACTGGTCACAGGAGATGGTAGGCAGACCAGAATAGCACACCGCGTTGCTGCACGGGTGCACCAGTGCTACAGCGCAAGAGTCCTGA
Organism: Ascaphus truei; assembly: GCF_040206685.1. Lineage (NCBI taxonomy): Eukaryota > Metazoa > Chordata > Amphibia > Anura > Ascaphidae > Ascaphus > Ascaphus truei. The sequence goes on along the minus strand of NC_134488.1, from coordinate 34,601,571 downwards.
GCGGCTGAGGAATCCTCTGTAACAGCGCAGGAACCAGGACACGGCCTCTCTAGATTAGGGAAAGAGTAGGCCCCAGGAACCAGGAAGCTGAAGATCCACAGGGAAACCTCCGCTACAGTGCAGGAATCAGGAGACTGAAGAGCGTGGGGGATACCTTTGCCTCAGTGCAGGAAAGCAGGAAGCTGAAGACATAGGGGATACCTTTGCTTCAGCGCAGGAGAACAAGCGGGAACTTGAAGGAAGCTGAAGGACGCAGGGCGGAACCTCCGTATCAGCATAGGAGAACAAGCGGCTTGAAGGGAGCTGAAGGACGCAGGGCGGAACCTGGTATCAGCATAGGAGAACAAGCGGCTTGAAGGAAGCTGAAGGACGCAGGGCGGAACCTGGTATCAGCATAGGAGAACAAGCGAGGGCTTGTGGCAAAACAGTAGACATCCAGTTAGGACTATGCTTGGCAGGGAGCATTATGGGAAGACAGTACTTAAAGGCCAGCGGGCCAATCCCCGGAGGGGGGTGTGAAGGTACTGCTCCAATGAATGAATGCAAGTCTAGGTTGCAGTGATAAGCTGCACAGCTGCAGTAGATACCAGAGGGAGTGTGTATTGCTTTGATGAGTGAATCCAGGCTGCAGCAAACCTCAGGAGAGCTGATCCAGAACTGTACCGGTCTGCAAGGTAAGGCAACCAGTAAACCGTGGAGCGGATTCCTTACAGGAACTAATTTTGACAGATTTATTATAAATCATTCTTCCTGGTAATGCACAGGTTATTAAGAATTTATATTAGTGTTAGGGACCCTTGAGATGTGGTCTGCCGTGTAGTGGCTCAGGGGCCTACAACAATTTGGCCAAAATGTTAAACTAAAAAAACATTTTATTTAATAGATATCTATACATATATATTTAATTTATTCAATTTATTTTATTTGGTTTTTTTAAAGCGGGGTGGGGTTGGGGGCGGGACTAGGGCAGGGTTGGGGGCGGGACTAGGGCAGGGTTGGGGGCGGGACTAGGTGGCGAGTAGATTTTTGGGTGATTTGTCGACCACTGTGTGTATATATATATATATAGCAAATGGAAATATTACTGTATACTCATTTGCATGTCTTAGACAGGTCTGCAACCCTACCTTTCACCATTATCACCCAGCACAGAGCACATCCACTGCAGCAAGGGATTCTGGGAAATGACATGCAAATGAGCTGCCACTTTTTGCTTCAAAACCATTTTTAACATGGTTCCCTATAGGCTTAAGCTTGCTGCATGGTCACAGCTTAGAGCACAGCCAGGGTTAAGATGCATAGCCAGTAAACCCGTGTGTGGGATCATTGTTTTAATAAATTTGACATATTTTGTATACAGTCAAGCGCTATGGAGTTTGCGCTTCTTTTTGTTTTTTATCTATAGGTTCATCAGTGGGAGGCTACACCACTTGTTTTGAAGCGGCATTATACTCCTAGGATCTCATTGCTGGGTTTCCTTCTCTGGACTTCTTTGAAACTGTATCAAGTTTGATCAATTGGACTTCACATTTACATATGTTTTATATGAATATCTATTGCAATATCATTATTTGGCACTATAGAATATGTTTATTTATTTAGATTAATTAGTAATATCATCACAATTAATAAATTATTTAAATATCTTTATTAACATTTATTCACATAATTTTTAAAATGTATCACTTTAATCACTAACTATTTAGCGCTACTCTTTGTGTGTGTTTATATATATATATATATATATATATATATATATATATATATATATATACATACACATTTTAAGTTATGGTGGGTGAAAAAGGCAACAAGAAACCTCCACCGTATTGCATATAGCAAATAAAAAAATCACTTGTGAGCACATTCACGTGTCTTAGGCAGGTTTGCAACCCTTCCTATCACCATTATTCCCAGCATACAGTGCTTACGCTGCAGCAAGGGATTCTGGGAAATGACATGCAAATGACCACACAATGTGTCACCTTTTGTCTGAAAAGCCATTGTTATTTGGAGCCCATACAAGCTAATGCTCGCTGTTAACACAGCTTTAAAAGCACAGCATGGGAATCAGATGCAAAGCCAGAGAAACCATTCCCAGACATGTTTCAACCTTAATGGGTATCATCAGTGTGAAGTTGGTTGTATATATATATATCTCCTGCCAACACTGTGTGTTTCAGGTCTCCCTGGACAAAGAAGGGATTAAAGGGAGAGTGGCTACCAGTAGGGTTAGGCAGAAGCCCACTTCTTAGTATTAACATGATAACACAATGCTCACCTTAAATAAATGAAGGTAAAATAATACTACTGTAGGTGCATAGGGGAAAACAATACCAAGAAACACTAGAATAGTGACAACAAGAGGTCACTGTAGCCCCAAAAATTGCACTCAGAGTATGTACTGTATTGGGGGTGAGCAAACTTTTTATGCCGAGCCCCCCTTTTCATCCATGAAATTTCTCGGGCCCTTCCTGCCTGGTGTAATCAAAATCACATGGGGAAAAAAAAACCTTTATTAAACGGTATGCAATGTAAATACAAATATGTCTAAATACTTACATATTTCAACAGCTCGCGCTTGCAAAATTAGGCTGCGTCCACACTGCCACTGAGAGCGGTGGAGAGCGGAGGAGTGCAGGAACACAGGGCAGGCACCGTAAGGAGGGCGTTTGACATCACAGCGCTGGGGTGTGCTCCTCCCCCGTACCTCTGAAGCCCCTGCGCGTGTGCACACACCATCACGTGGCTGGCACCTGCACTAACCTGTTCGGCCGCCCGCTCGCGCCATCTTCTTGGCTACCCGCACACAGCTTTTTCGCCCTCCCGCAAACAGCATCAGCAAACCCGCGCACCCAGGTTTCGCCGCACGTCCACCCCCCCCAGTTTCTGCACCGCTGCATTCCATCACAACACACACACAATCACAACACAGACACAGCACAAATACTCAATCCCAACACACACAGACAACACACTCATCACAACACACAGATAAACACACACACAATCACAACCAATCACAACACTCAATCACAATACCCACTCAATCACAGCACACAGACACAACACACACATAACCAACAGACACAACACACACACACACACAACACATACTCAATCACAACCAACAGACACAACACATACACACAATCACAACACCCACACACACAGCACACACAAAGACACAACACACACTCAATCACAACCAACACAACACACACACAAACACAACACACACTCAATCACAACACACACACAGACACAACATAACACAAAACAAACACACTCAATCACAACCAACAAAGACACTTAATCACAACACACACACACACACACAGACAAAACCAACCGAAACAACACACACACAATCACAGGCACAGCACATATTTATTTATTTTATTTATTTATAAAATATTTCACCAGGAAGTAATACATTGAGAGTTACCTCTCGTTTTCAAGTATGTCCTGGGCACAGAGTAAAACAAATAGTACATGGTTACAAGTACAGTTACATAAATGAACAGGGTATACATTATATACAATACATTGCGTGCACAGTTAAAGAAAATATATATTATGAGCGTATGAAACAGTTACAGACCAGGTTAAAATGTGAGACAGCCTTAGATTTGAAAGAACTTAAACTGGTGGTGGATGTGAGAGTCTCTGGTAGGTTGTTCCAGTTTTGGGGTGCACGGAAGGAGAAGGAGGAACGTCCGGATACTTTGTTGAGCCTTGGGACCATGAATAGTCTTTTGGAGTCTGATCGCAGGTGATAAGTGCTGCAAGTGGTAGGGGTGAGGAGCTTGTTCATGTAGCTGGGTAGCTTGCCCATGAAGAATTTAAAGGCAAGACAGGAAAGGTGAACTTTGCGCCTAGACTCTAGTGTTGACCAATCTAGTTCTTTGAGCATTTCGCAGTGATGTGTGTTGTAGTTGCATTGGAGAACAAAACGACAAATTGAATTGTAGAGGGTGTCAAGTTTGCTAAGGTGGGTTTGAGGAGCCGAGCCATATACTACGTCTCCATAGTCAATAATTGGCATTAGCATCTGCTGTGCGATACGCTTTCTGACCAGGAGACTTAGGGAGGATTTGTTCCTGTAAAGTACCCCTAGTTTGGCATAGGTCTTGGTTGTCAGGGTATCAATGTGCATCCCGAATGTTAAGTGGGAGTCAAACCATAAGCCCAGGTATCTAAAACTAGTGACAGGTGTTAGGGTGGTGTTAGCGTTGGTTCTAATCAGGAGCTCAGTCACTGGAAGCTTTACAAATTTAGTCTTGGTCCCAAATACCATTGTTACAGTCTTGTCAGTGTTTAAAAACAGTTTGTTTTGGGAAATCCAGTTTTCGAGTCTCAAAAAGTCAGACTGAAGTATGTGTTGAAGGTCAGAGAGGCTATGACTGTGTGCATATAGGATTGTGTCATCTGCATACATGTGTATTGAGGCTTCCTTACAAGCTGTGGGAAGATCATTAATGAACACTGAGAAGAGTAGGGGCCCCAGAACAGAGCCTTGCGGGACACCACAGGTGATATCCAGGGGGTTGGAGTTAGAGCCTGAGATGGACACATGTTGGGATCTTCCTGATAGGTAGGACTGAAACCAGTTTAAAGCATGTTTCCCTATTCCAGAGCTCTGGAGTTTGTTAATCAGGATAGCATGATCGACTGTGTCAAACGCCTTTGCAAAATCTAGGAATACTGCACCAGTGAGTTGTCCCCGTTCCATTCCACACTTTTAGCAGGGTAGTTACGGTGGAGTGTTTGGGACGAAATCCAGATTGGAATTGGCTAGGGAAATTTGTCTTGGTGTAGAAATCGCTTAATTGGGAGTGGACACATTTTTCCATGACTTTGGATAGAATTGGGAGAAGTGAGATTGGCCTGTAGTTTGAGACAGTGTTTTTGTCCCCACTTTTGAAGATTGGGACAACTCTGGCAGTTTTCCAGGTCTTAGGGATATGGCCTGCAGACAGGATAGAGTTGACTATGGACGCAATTGGTTTGGCAATGGCTGGGGCACCAAGTCGTAGGAACCTAGATTGTAGTAAGTCGGGTCCACATTGGCTGCTTAGTTTTAGTTTGAGGAGCGCTTGTATAATCTCCTCTTCAGATACTGGGCCAAATTGAAAATTGTGGGCAGTGTTGGGAGGGGGTGGGACTGTAGGGATACTCCCAGGATGAGATTCATGTTTGGGGTTTGTGCTGCGTTTCGCTAATATGTTAGTGGCACACCCCACAAAGTAATCATTGAATGCATTTGCGATGTCAGTGGGGTTTGTCAGAGTAATATCCCCCTTAGTGATATTACTTGGTTGTTGATGGTTAGGAGGCTGGAATATATTGTTGATAACCTTCCAGAAGTTAGCTGGGTTTGATGTATTCTGGTGGAGATTGTCAGAGTAATATTGTGCTTTTGCATGCCTTGTTTGCCTCAATCAATCAATCACAACACCCACCCACAAAGCACATACACACAATCACAACCAACACAGACATAACACACACTCAATCACAACACACACTTTCACCTGGGGGGGGCGGGGGGAGATGTACTAAGCCTGCTTCTGCTCTGATCCCCCTATGCTGCTGAAAACAGGGGCAGGTAACAGACAGGAAGAGAAGGGGATGTCTGTGTGCAGCGAAGGCCCCGCACCCGCAGCAAGCCACAGAGAAGCAGCAGCATGGAGCTGCTTCTTGGCCGCCTGTGCACAGCTCTGCCCGCCCCCAGGTTTCCCCGCACGCAGCCTGTGCCCCCCCTTAATAATCTTGCACCCCCCAGTTTGCGCACCGCTGCTCTAACCACCGCGTCTACTACCATAACTCACGAGGATCAAGGGATGACCCTCTTCTGGTTGAGCTGCAAATTGCTTCAAGGGCCAGTATAATTGATATTATCATCTGGTTATTTTATCGTAGTGTACAGTTATTTTATTTTACAGATTTTTTATGTTTTAATTTATGCATAACAGATAGGGAGCGCCACTGTATCTTTCTTGCCTCCAAGTCCGGGAAGGCAAACGCTAGCCGCGATGGCTTGTATTGTTTCCCGGATGTGGTACTCCACCTAACCATCCTGCCCAAATGGCTTTAACACAACTGGGAGCATCTGTGGCTTTCAAGTACAGACCTAGGACAGACTTAGTGGCACCACAAATTGGTTGCCCACTAGCCCCCCTTAGAGTACCGTCTTTAAAAGTCCCGGCTTATAAGTATAATACATTTACAAACATCTCAGTTTAATAAAAATATACTTTTACCTTGTCTTTTGGGCTATGAGGGGTAGAATGGGACTATATACTTTTATTCCCACTAGTCATATCCTCCACACACTGTAAACCTGCCTTAGACTGTAAAAACTTTATGTCACGCTGTTCTGCCCGCAGACCAGGTTAACCTCCTATACTGAGGTGGAGAGTGAGTAACCACGCACCCGCAGCAGAGGGAGCGTGTCCGGAGTGTGGATTGGGTTGCGTGGGCTTGGCCTTGGGTACCAGGGAAGATAGGGTACTTGCCAGATCCGGGTGTAGAGAAGATGCCGTAGTAGGTTCCAAAGCCAAGGGTCGAGGGTAACGGAGTTCCGGGTAGTAGGGGTCCAAGTGCCGTGTTCAAGGGGTACGAGAGGTAAGCGTAGTCGAGTGGAAGCCCAGGTCGGGGAGCCAGAGAGGGTAGGTAGACGAGCCGGATCGATAACGAAGCTGGAACACAGAGATAGAGCAAGGCACAGTTTCCAACAGCACTAGGTAGACGAACTATGCAGAGCGCTGTTGGAGAGGAATCACAGGGGTAATAAAGTGAGGAGGACCAATGAGAGGAGGGGGCAGGGCAGAGGCAAGCCCAGGAACCCTTTGAGATAGGGCAGGGGTTAATGTCCGGGTTTGTTGCAGGTGCACAGTATGAGGGCGTGAGATTGGGAGCTGAGACGGCCGGAGGGTGGAGCTACACAGCTTGTGCAGTGAATAAATTAAGTCATGTGGCGCGCCCCCTGTATGGGAAGCGGGCGCGCGTCCGGCAGAGACGTTGGCGGCGTGTGGGAGAGCCGCGGAGGACCGGACCGCGATGCAGAGCGGGAGCGGAGGAGATCGCAGCCAGCAGGTGAGGTAGGGAAGGGCCGCGCCGAGGGCGGCTTGCGCCCGACTCCTGACACTTTATAGCTCACATTGGTTATTTAATATTTTATGAAACATGAAAAATATTTCCAATTTTTCTCCTAATTTCCCACAGTGAAATGAAAAGATGCTTAGCTTCAATCTCAGCGCTGTAGCTCCTTCCCTTAAGGAAAACTAATTTTCTTTAGAACCAAAAAAACGATTAGGCACAGTCTCAGGACTGTATCTATTTCCGTTACTGAAACTAGGACTTAGGTTTCACAAACCGATCACAATTTAATATACAGTTGAAGAAACCCCCCAGAATCTCTATACTGATTCTGGGGTGCCTGTGCATATATTGGGAGACCCTCACTAACTTAGGGAGCCTTGACTGTACCCGGGATACATAAATCCCTATGCCCTCATTTACCTTTCCGGGCTGTGCTGAAGCAGGGAAACCTGAAGGTGAGTCGCATAACTGCATTCCAGGGCACACTTTGACCGGAGTGATGTGTCTATATGTCCCCGGGAATCTAACCTGATTCCCGGATACATTTTTGGGGTGGCCAGCAACTCTGGACCCCTTCTACCTAGACACATTCTGACAACACTTTTACCACAAAACCCCCATAAAACTCATAGCCTGAGAATCTCCACTGGTTAGCACTTCTGGAAAGGTAAAACACACATAAAATCTTTATTGTCATACAATTACATTAATTGCAGGCACAATATACAGGTTGTGAAAAGGGGCTCAGAGGTAACCAGCTGGGCATAATACCTATATTGATGGCCTGGTTACCCCTTCACTGTCACACCCTGCTCTTTGTATGCCCATTGGGTTCTGTCCCGCAGATTGTCCGCCCGCTCCCCTCCTTGTCTTTCTGACCGTGGGGTGACGTAATTGGGGCCACATTGGTCTAAAAAAGCAGTAGTGGATAAGGTAGAGGTGGAAGGGAAAGCACCATCTCTATTGTGTATATCCATACGGTGTGTCTTTGTATCAGATTCAGCATCACTGAATTACATTCAGTAGAGGATTCTAAGCCTCTATTATCCATTTTGGATTTACTGCGGTTGATTTTATACCTGAAGATCTTTAAAATCAGTGAAGTCACGAGCAAACTTTAGCTGTTTCCTCTCTTTGATATCTGCTGTAAGTTTAGGAGAAGCCCACTTCTCTCTGAGACACCCCCAGTAATAGTATGTACCTTTATGGGACATGAATGTTGACTTGCGGTATTTCTCAGTAGCTGTGGCCAAGTTCCAGGTAGAATGGAAGGAATGAGTCTTCAGGCTACAAAACTGACCTGAAGCAAATAGAAAGTACTGGGCAAGGAACCAAATCTCAAACTGTGTCCCACATGAAAGTACAGGTTATTACAAGGAAACAAAGTGCAAAACACAAAAGTCAAATGCACACTCACAAGTATGAATCTTTTAAAGAGGGCATCATATCTACCGGTGTACACAATCTGTGGGGCACCTTCTCGTCCTCCGATTTAATGCCGCGCTTTCCTTCGCTCCAGTCCCAGGGTCGGCATCTCCGTCGATCAGGAGCTTGGTGTTTCTGGAACCTGCAGCCTTGAAAAAAGATAGGTGCACCATGTCGATGGACAGATGCTGCGTTAACCCAACGCGTTTCGGAAATCTACTTTCTTTCTTCAAGGATGATAGTACATGGGGTCATATTGGGACCCTCATATACAAAAACTACAATAACTCATTGTATCCCAGACAGAAACCAACAACATAAAAAAGATACCAAGCAAAGCTGAATTTTTATCCAGTGTAAAATAGGTGTATTTCCATATAAATTAATCAATATATATCATGTCCTTGTAAAATCAAGTATAATCATCTCTATAATGTATAGTACCTAAGATGCAAACTATGCCGCAAAGGTACCATCCATTCTCTCAAAAAAACTGAAACATATTAAATAATATTAATATATTTTTCTGGCAAGCCCTACTACAATATAAAGATGACCTGTTCATAAATATTTATATACATTGTATAAGAATAAAATGACCAATAGTGACAGTTATAAACACAAGTAAAGTATACAGTGTTGACATAATCTAAAAGGATGGTGAGGATTAAAGGATTGCATGCAGATTATATATATATATATATATATATATATATATATATATATATATATATATATATATATATATATATATATATATATGAGTCACTGACTCAGTAGGCTGGAACAATGACTGGAGAGATGCTGCAGCCAGTTCACAGAGTGTTAATCTCCTCAGACAGAGAAAGCACAGCTGAAGACTGATTAAACAGGGGCTGAACTCATCAGTGAAACAAGTGCTTTAAAAAGCAGGAAGTTGCTCACACAAGTTGAGCTTGTTTTTCCACGTGAGGGTGGAGAGACCTCTCCTGGCTAGGAAGCCGTAGCTGCTGCTGCTCTGGTCCCCCAGTCCTGCGAGGAGCTTTGCTGCTGGGACCAGCTGGGACCCCAACCTAGGATAAAGATACAGATTGCTGCGAGCTGGACACAGTCTGCTCCCCGGAACCGTGTTCCTGTTTGTGCTGTTGGAGCTGCATTACAGATAAGACTTTATTATGATACTTATTTGTTATACTTTGTAGAGCATATGTTTTGGGCATGACCAGATTAGCTGGCTGTCCTGTTAGTAAGGGCTCAAGAAGTGAGTTAGTTCCCCTAACGGGAATAGGCTTTAATTTCTAGAAAGTAGTTTTTAAAGGGACCGTGCAACCGTACTTTATTTTAGTTGTGGCTAATAAACCACTATAGTTGACCGTTTCCCATCGTGTCTAGCGTCTTACTGACCCCGCAGCGAGACCGTCCTGCCACAATATATATATATATTGATATAAATGAATAGACAGCGCCTATTTAGGTGACCAACCCAAAAAGTGGTCTCACAGAACTCCAACAAATCACCAAATAACTTTGCCAGCACAGATGACCTATATCAACCAATATAGAGTGCAAAAAATAATACATGTGGTATTGAAAACACTGCTGGTTGGTGCAATGTGAGATGTGATAAATTATTGTATAAATGAAAAAATATATAAAAAATTATTTAAGAAGAAATACAACAATAAAAATTCAAAATAAAAATATAAAGTCCTGTAACCCAATGACGGGTAAAACCTTGTAAGGATATTGTTAGGGTCCGGACTGCTTCTTCCTTGGGGTCAACAACCTCCCAAACGATACCTATTAGAAAAACAAGAAGAGGAAAAGCGCCCGATCCTTGTGTAAAATCCAATAACAAAGTTTTAATGACATGAATCACGACAAATGCACACTCACAATTTGTCACTGCATAAAAAGCATTGTATGGGTAAGCCCAACCACATACATGTAGCCAAATCGCCGTCTGTTTGCTCCGTCACGTCAGACCTCACTGCTGCTGGTGTCACCTGGTAGACTGTCCCTCCGGTAACCCGAAACTGCAGCCTGTGGTTCCTGGCAAACTTGATCTGTATTGCGTGCGACTCAGGGAAATCCTTCCCCTTCCTGGCATCTGGCGTTTGAGCTACTCCACCACCTTAGTTCAACTAGACCACATGACCCTACGCGTTTCTTCCGGCACAGCGGATTTTATCAGGGGATAAACTGCACTTGCACTACGTGGCTATTTAATAGTCCTTCCGTCCAATCATAGAATTGTAACAGAATATTATACTAATGACTAAATCAGGTCATCTGTGCTAACCTAGATAATCAATTCTCCTGGCAACATACTAAACAACACATTAAATATATTAAATGATAAAACGTATTAAAAAGGAAAAGGAGGAATATATAATGTACTTAGTATATTTATAAGGATTACAACTATATGGACAAATTCTAATGAATTGAATTGTATACATAAAGATGATCCAAATACATAAACATTTAATGAACTTCAAATATATATATACTAATATCCCTGTTTGATCTGACGAGGTTACAGAGTTCTGGTTTGAACATGTTTAGCATGTTCCCTCTGTTCCCTTGTCTAGCAGTGGTTGAAGGGGCCCTTGGCTAGGTATACAAGGAAAATACATTCATTATTATTATTATTTTTTAATTCATCCTTTTCCTTGTTAATAAGTTTTATCATTTAATATATTGTTATTTAATTTGTTTCTCCCTTGAGAAAGGTCCTGTTGTTAGGACCGAAACGTCGGTTGATTGTGCCTTTTAATACACCTTTTTGGACTTTACTATGAGTGCTGTCTCTTTTCTTTCTGCGTGGTCCTGGATCTCCTGGTCTGCCTGGTAAGGAACTTTGTTACATATACATATATACATATACATATATATATATAGTGCAGAATAAATGAGTTCTTCAGTAATAGGTGATACCTTTTTTATTGGACTAACAATTTATGTCATATGACAAGCTTTCGAGAGTTCTCCTCTCTTCTTCAGGTCAGACAATACTGATATACAAAGGATTCCATGGCTAAAACAGTGTAGAGAAAAACAAAAAAAAAACAGCAGATATGGACTGTAGATAAGGTAGGGTGCTAAAAGTGTTTGAAGCCAGGGGACGGTGACAAGGAAAGGTTGGGAGGGGGAGGGATGCTGGGGGGGGAAAGAAAGTGTGGATAAGAATGGAGGCAAGCAGGATAATTACAAACAATTTTGATAGGGTGTGAGAAAACCCATGTCCACATTAAGTCCTTTGGTTTTGGTGTCAAAGAGTCTTATCATTCTGAGTTCAAATGTTTTCCGTTCTTGGGTGCGTTTAAACATTCCATCCTCAATGGAGGCTTTGATTATATCTACAGCATCCCCTATCTTTAATTCATATTTAGCATAATTCCCTCCTGAATATCCTTGTACTCCTTGGACATTACCCCCGATGCTACGGCTGTAATCTCGGCTGAGTGACGTCATTGTTGCAGTCTCGCTGCACCAGAGGAGGAATCAGTGAGCTCAGGAAGGCAGCTGCAGACGGAGGAAGCTTACCACGAAGGATCTTGGCGTTCCACGTAGGGAGGAAGCAGACTACAACTCCAGGCAGCAAAACGTGGAGGATATTATATCCTATATGCTTTAAACTTCTGCTACTTTGTAAGTAGCGATCTACTTTTGCGCAGTAACAAATACAAAAACGCACTTCACCATATTTTGTCTCTTTTCCACTCTTTATTTCAGAGAAATCAAGGATTATAAGATTATCCCCAGTCTACCAATGCACATATTTTTTTTGTTTCAATTTTTTTTAAATTGTTTTTCACACAACATTTCAGTTTATACATTTCCGACTCATCAACAAAGAGTGGAGTACAATTAAACATGTAGTCACAAGCATTTACAGGTTAAATAACACTTAACTTATCAAGGAACTTACATATTTGTTCTGACTGTATGGCTCCCCATACCTGCATGGGTTAGATGAGGGTGACCTCAGATGCATTTATATCCTTGAGTTTGTCCACTCTTTGGGTTCGCCAGTTTGGTATGAAAGGGATAGATGAAGAGAAAGAATAGAAAGTGAGAAGGGGTGGGGGGGGTTGGTGGGTATGGCTTGAGCGTGCAGAGCCTTAGATTCTCTGCTATTCTTTAGTTATTTGCTACTTCCTTTTCCATTGTTTCTCTGCACTAGGGTATGAGCTGGGGTTTAGGCTAGAATGGGGACCATAAGTCCCAAACTTTGTGAAATGTTTCCACTTTTTGGGGGAGCTGGGCTGATAGTAGCTCCATGATTTTGACCTCTCTCAGCCTTTTGTTGACCGTTTGCTTGGAAGGCGCATTGATGTTCTTCTAAGCGGCTGCTATTGAGCAGCGTGCGGCCGTTAGGATGAATCTGATAATTTTGCCCTCTGGCAAGGGAATCTCTTCCACTGGCTTTCCCAACAGGTATATCATCGGGTCCAAAGGGATTCTCAGCTCCGTGGTTTCTTGCAACATATTTTGTATGTGCGTCCAGAAACGTTGTATCTTTGGGCAGAACCACCATATATGTGCCATATCTCCTCTCAGGCCACACCCTCTCCAGCAGACATCAGATGTACCTGGGAAGATTTGGCTTGGCCTACTCGGGGTTAGGTACCATTGAAATAGGATTTTGTATATATTTTCTTTCGTAGTCGTACAGATTGATGTTTTAGCTGCCGATTCCCAGATATCCTCCCAGTCTTTCCTATCTATTTCTATCCCGAGGTCTTCGGCCCATTTCAACATATAATTATGATTTTGTGGGGTGGTTGTCGAAGTCATTCCCGTATATATCCTCGAGATCAGACCCTTCTGGTGCACCCTTATTGTGCATAGTCTTTCAAATTTTGTTAAATCCGGAAAGCTCTTATTCTGCGATACTGTCTGCAGAAAGTGTCTAATCTGTAGGAAGCTAAAGATTGGGATATCCCTTGCTTGGTATTTTATTTGTACCTCTTGATATGTCATAGGTTTGTCTCCACTCACGAGGTCCTCTAATCTAACAATGTCAAGCTCCTTTAGTCTTTGGAAGGCTTTTTTTATACACCCTGGGGGAAACTTGGGGTTATTGTATAAAGGAGTTAACAGTGATGGACTCGAATTGAGTGAGTATTTCTTTTTGTTTTTTGTCCAAATCTCCCACGTACACCTCATCAATCCCAATTCAAATCTCCCAGGGGGTCCTTCACCCTCCACTCTCCCCCAAAGGGTCGAGGTCAGGGAGTTAGGGGACACAAAGACAGACTCCAACTGCAACCAGCTTGCGGTGGTGGGGTCGTTATTCCACGTCACCACTTGTTTCAATTGGGACGCTTGATAGTATTTGGTTATGTCAGATACCCCCATGCCCCCCCCCCTCCTTGAGTGCCAGCATTACTGATCTCGCCACTCTCGGCCTTTTGCTCTTCCATATAAATTGGAACACTCTGTTGTGTATGTTTTTAAGTTCTGCTATTGGGACTTTTACCGGGATTGTTTGGAATAGGTATAGTAACCTTGGGACAACATTCATCTTTACTGTGGCTATCTGTCCCATCCAGGAGATCTGTAGATCGTTCCATCGCTGTAGGTCTCTTTTTATTTTGTCAAAAAGCGTTGGGTAGTTACTCTTATAGAGTTCCCGGAATGATTTTGTTATTTTAATTCCAAGGTATTTTATATTATTATCAGCCCATTTGTATTTAAATTTGGATTGTAATATTGCCCTTTCTGCATCTGGTAGGTTTAGATTTAGTATTTCAGATTTATCGTTTTTAATTTTGTACCCGGATATTTTGCCAAATTGGTTTAATTGTAGCTAGAGGTTGGGCAAGGATATTAATGGGTTTGCTATAGATAATATAATGTCATCTGCGAAGAGGGATATCTTATAGTCCACCTCTCCTATTTTGATACCTTGGATGTTTTGGTCTTCTCTAATTGTAGATGCCAGCGGCTCAATTGTTAATGCAAAGAGGAGTGGGGACAGGGGGCATCCTTGTCTGGTGCCATTTCTAATTTTGATGGGAGTCGAATCCCCCCCTGGGAGCTTGACGTAGGCAGTGGGCGACCTATATAGGGCTCTAACGCCCTCTAGGTATGGTCCCGAGAATCCGAATTTTAATAGTGTTTTATCCAAAAAATCCCACTTGATTCTATCAAACGCTTTCTCAGCGTCTAAGCTTAATAGAATAGCCTTTGTATCGGCCAGGTGTACGCAGTCCACTATGTTTATAACTTTTCTGGTGTTGTCAGAGGCCTGTCTGTTTTGGATGAAGCCCTCCTGATCTATATGGATGAGTCTCGGTAGGATCGGAGACAACCTGTTCGCTAAAATTTTACTGTATATTTTCAAGTCTGTATTCAATAACGAAATAGGCCTATAGCTCCAACATTGGAGGGGGTCCCGTCCCTCCTTATGGATGATGGCTAGATTGGCCATAGACATTGAGGTCGGGACGGGTTCTCCCTCCAGAAAAGAGTTGAAAGTCTCGAGGATATACGGGGAGAGCACCTTCGCAAATTTTTTATAGTACAGGTTGGAAAACCCGTCCGGGCCTGGGGGTCTTATTTGCTTTCAGTGAGTTGATGGCCTCCATCAGTTCTTCTCTAGTAATGCTTTTGTTTAACATCTGGGATTCCTCCTCAGTTAGACTTAGTAGTTTACAGTTATTTAAATACTCTGTTATTGCCTCGGACTCTGTGCTACCCTCTCGGGAGGGATGGAGATTGTATAGTTTAGTGTAGAAATTTGAGAATTCTCTGGCTATCTCTTTTTCATTATATGTAGTTGGCCCTGCTTTTGTGCGGATTACTGGGATTTGAGATTTAACTCTCAGACCTCTTAGTTTACAGGCCAACAACCTATCTGCCTTATTCCCTTTATCATAATATCTTTGGTCAGTCCACCGTAATGCTCTCTCCACTTCGTCAATTTGGTTTTCCTTAAGGTCCATTCTAGTTTTTTCCAATTTTTTTTTTTTTGACAAAGTTTTTTATTAGGCATTGATACATAGGCACAGTTTGTGTGGTTACATGCATATCTTGGCCTAATACAGTTTTTATTTTTTTGTGTAAAATTCTTTCTTCCCTGTAGTGTTTGCAGGGGAAGAAACAAAAAGAAGGAGAGAGGGGGGGGGGGATAGAAGAGGGGGTGGGGGGAGGGGTGGGAGGGAAGGTGGGGGGGTCCCGTCTAACTCAGTTTCTCAGGGGGAGGGGTGAGCTGGGGGGTATTTCAGTCTTTGTCTCCTCTATCGGTAAGAGCCCATTTATTCTACCATTCGTGCCAGCCAAGGTTCCCATATGTTGTAGAAAGTTGTCGTCGTCCTTTTCAGAAAGGCTGATAGTTGTTCCATCCGCATTACTTCCTGTATTCGTTTTTTGACCGTTTGCTTGGGGGGGAGACACCTTCTTCCACGCAGCCGCCACCGCACATCTGGCCGCCGTGAGAATGAAGGAGATTAATTTTCCTGTTGGTCGGTCAATGTTCTCTATTGGCCTGGCCAAGAGGTAGGTTAGCGGATCAATAGGTATTGTGAGGTCTGTGACCTCTGTAATTAATGACTGTATGGTTTCCAATATTTCTGCATTTCCGGGCATGACCACCAAATATGGATCATGTCTCCCTTTTGTCCGCAGCCTCTCCAGCATAGATCGGAGGCCAGAGGGTAGATTTGATTTATTCTAACTGGAGTGAGATACCAGCGAAACAATATTTTATAAATGTTTTCTTTGATTGTGGTACATATGGAAGTTCCTGAGGCTCATTCCCAAATACTTTCCCAGTCCTCTCGGTCTATAACTATATTCAATTCTGCTGCCCAATTGTGCATATAATCATGGGTGGGGGCTTCTGTTACCCTCTCCAGATCTGTATAGATTTGAGTTATTAGACCTTTTTGGTGGGCTGTTTCTCTGCACAACCTTTCAAAACTAGTGAGAGGGGGAAATTCCAATGTTGGGGATAATGTTGAATAAAGTGCCGAATTTGGAGGTACTTGAACGGGCTTAGTCCCACCATTTCATATTTATTTTGCAATCTTTGGTAACTCAGGAACTGCCCAAAGCTCAAAAGGTCGGCAACTGCTCTAATATTCTTTTCTGTAAATTGGTCGAATTGTCTCAGCTCACACCCTGGTGGGAATTTAGTGTTTTTAAGGATTGGAATAAGTTGGGATTTGGGGGTCGTGAGTTTGAATTTGAATTTACATTTTATCCAGATCTCCCAAGTGTGCCTCATCGGACCTAGTTTAAATTTACTGTTCTGCATGTCTTCCCTGCTCAGGGACCAAAGGCAGGCTGGCAGTGAAGGTGTGCCGGCGTATTGTGCTTCTATATCGAGTCAGCAGTACTGGCCTGGGTCCGCATTCCAGACTACTACCTGGCGCAGCTGGGTGGCTTGATAATATCATATAATATCTGGGACTCCCAGGCCCCCTCTTCCTCTTGAGGCAAGTAGAACAGCTCTGGTGATTCTAGGTTTTTTACCCCGCCAAATAAAATGGAAAATATGTTTTTGTATATTCTTTACTTCTGAGCCAGGGATGTGGATCGGGAGTGTCTGGAAGTATATAATAATCTGGGGAGTATATTCATTTTGACCGAGATCATCCTCCCAATCCATGATATCTGGTATCCTCTCCATTTATCTAGATCTTGTCTAATTTTCCGAAATAGGGCTGGGTAATTATGTTGATATAGAGATTGGTAGTTCCCCGATATCTTTACTCCTAAATATTTGATACAAGAGGAACTCCAACGGTAGTTAAAATTTAGCTTGAGGAGTTTCACCTCTGGCTCTGGCAGGTTTAGATTCAGCGCTTCAGATTTGTCGTTATTAATTTTATATGGAAAAGGGAGACCAAAAAGCGCACCAGCACAAACGGAGCAGGAAGAAACCAGGACAAAAAAATGATTAAAAGGGCACTTTAATGTGGCAAAAGACCCATCCAATGCATTTCGAACGTCGCAGCGTTCTTTTTCAAGGATAAAACACAATGTGATAACATCCATTATATACCCTCTTACCTGTGGGCCATTTCGCGCCAAAAATCAGAACCTGATGACGTCATAACAGAGCGACTCAGTGCCGATCTAAGGGCAAAAGGAAGTACCAAAGGCAGTGTGGCCATTTTGGATGTGGGCAAACATAGGAACACAATAACAAAGCTTTATTGACCATTCCAGCAGAACAAAATACATTGCTGCTAACTGGACAAGCATATTTAAACGAAATAAAGCTATATTAAACTAAACTAATCTTATACTATATTAGTGAAAGCACTGTATGTTTGCCTGCCTGGATGTCCGGTGTCCCTAGCGGCAATCTCATTGGTCCCTTGGGCCGCCCGCCCCCGCACACCTCTCATTGGCCTCACACACTCACACCACCCCCTTGGCCCGCCCCTGAGGCGGAGTGACGGGCCAAAGGTCCACAAAAAAAAACCACACACACACACACACACACACACACACACATTCCCACCCCCCCCCAAGCTTACCCCCCCCCCCCCAAGCTTACCCCCCCCAAGCTCACACACACCCCCCAAGCTCACACACCCCCCCCCCAAGCTCACACCCCGGCGCCGCTACAGTCAGCGGGGGAGCGGAGCGAGCGCCCGGGACACACGCGGGGGAGCGGCCACAACACGCTGCCTCCCGCCTCACATCCACGTGGGAGCGGCCGGATGGGTGAGGCAGCATACCCACGGGCCTCGCCGCACGCTCCTCGGCACCGGCTCACCTCTCCCACCCCCCTCACAGCAAAGACCAGCCTACCCGGCGCCGCCTGCAACGCTCCTCGGCACCGCCGCCTCACCTCGAGCCGGAGGGCAGCGGGGGGGCTCCCGCCCGCAGGAGGCCTCACCTCGAGCCGGAGGGCAGCGGGGGGCTCCCGCCCTGCAGGAGGCCTCACCTCGAACCGGGGGGCAGCGGGGGGGCTCCCGCCCTGCAGGAGGCCTCACCTCGAGCCGGAGGGCAGCGGGGGGGCTCCCGCCCGCAGGAGGCCTCACCTCGAGCCGGAGGGCAGCGGGGGGCTCCCGCCCTGCAGGAGGCCTCACCTCGAGCCGGGGGGCAGCGGGGGGGCTCCCGCCCTGCAGGAGGCCTCACCTCGAGCCGGAGGGCAGCGGGGGGGCTCCCGCCCTGCAGGAGGCTTCACCTCGAGCCGGAGGCCAGCGGGGGGGCTCCCGCCCTGCAGGAGGCCTCACCTCGAGCCGGAGGGCAGCGGGGGGGCTCCCGCCCTGCAGGAGGCCTAACCTCGAGCCGGAGGGCAGTGGGGGGGCTCCCGCCCTGCCGGGGGGGCTCCCGCCCTGCAGGAGGCCTCACCTCGAGGAACATGCTGCCGACTGCAAGGTAAGCAGCTCTCCCCCCACCCCCCCCCCCCATTCCTTCATTGCCAGCCTCAACCCTCCATACACACACACACACTATATATATATATATATATATATATATATATATATATATATACATACACATACACATACACAGAGACACACACACACACAGAGACCACACACACACACATGTAGGCGCACACACACACATGTAGGCACACACACACACACACACACACACATGTAGGCACACACACACGTCCACAGACACACACATGTAGACACACACACACATGTAGACAGACACACACACACGTAGACAGACACACACGCACACACACACACACACCTATACAGACACAAGTATACACACAGGCACACGTAGACACACAGACACACGTAGACACACGTAGACACAAAGAAACACGTAGACACACAGACACACAGACACACCTATACACACAGACACACACCTATACACACACACACACACACCTATACACACACACACACACACCTATACACACACACTCACACCTATACACACAGACACACACGTATACACACAGACACACACGTATACACACGTATACACACAGACACACACGTATACACACAGACATACACACACACACACACACACGTAGACACACACACACGTACAAACACACACACGTACAAACACACACGTAGACACACACACACACGTATACGCACACACACGTAGACACACACACACACGTAGACACACACACACACGTAGACACACACACACACGTATACGCACACACACACGTAGACACACACACACGTAGACACACACACACGTAGACACACACGTAGACACACACACACGTATACACACGCACGTAGACACACACACATGTACACGTAGACACACACACATGTACACGTAGACACGTACACACACACACATGTACACGTATACTCACACACATGTACACGTACACACACACATGGAGACATACACACACACATGGAGACATACACACACGCACATGTACACATACACACACGTACACACACACACACACACATGTATACATACACATAATGTATACACACACACATGTATACACACACACATGTATACACACACACATGTATACACACACATGTATACACACATGTATACACACACACACACACACGTGTATACACACACAAACATGTATACACACAAATGTACACACACACATGTATACACACACACACACACACACACACACATACTATGTATACACACACACATGTATACACACACACACACACGTGTATACACACACATGTATACACACACGTATACACACACACAAACATGTATACACACACACAAACATGT
Organism: Ascaphus truei; assembly: GCF_040206685.1. Taxonomy (NCBI): domain Eukaryota; kingdom Metazoa; phylum Chordata; class Amphibia; order Anura; family Ascaphidae; genus Ascaphus; species Ascaphus truei. Next base: position 34,581,363 of record NC_134488.1, on the reverse strand, counting down.
ATACACACACACAAATGTACACACACACAAATGTACACACACACACATGTACACACACACACACATACTATGTATACACACAAACATGTATAGACACACACAAACATGTATACACACATGTGTATACACATGTGTATACACACATGTGTATACACACACGTACACATGTATACACACACACACACAATATATACATACACACAATGTCTACACACACGTGTATACACGTCTATACACACATGTGTATACACACACATGTGTATACACACACGTATACACACACACGTACACACACACACACGTACACATGTATACACACACACACACATACAATGTATACACACAAACATGTATACACACACACAAACATGTATACACACACACGTGTATACACACACACGTGTATACACACACACGTGTGTATACACACACACGTATACACACACACTATCCCCAGCAAAACCACATCAGCACACCGCTATCCCATGCCCCCCCAGCACACTGGCATTCTCGGCTCCCCGCCATTCCCAGCCCCCATCAACACCATCAGCACCCACACATCGGCACCTTTGCACCTCCCCCATCGGCACACCCACATCCGCACCCCCACATCCGCACCCCCACATCAGCACCAAACCCTCCAAAATCAGCACACCGATACAATCACCATCACTACTGCCACAGCAGCACTACCACCGCACATGGGCCGCGTTGACCACTCCTCACCCAAATGCCACACCCACACCACAAACATCCCGGGCAACGCCGGGGCTCTCAGCTAGTGCTTAATAAAGGGTACTATTATATCAAGGAAAAACATGAACAAGGTGGATTAAAAAACTAGCTGTGTTGCAACTAAGTTATATACAAAAAAAAAAGTTAAAAATAAAAACCTCTAGACATGATTAAAAAAATGTGTAAGAAAAGTAAATTTAAAGACATATTACACATACATACTGCATAACACAGATTGTGTACCTAAATCATAGAAACCAGGGAAATACAACCATTATAAAATATGAAGTATTATCCACAAGATACATAAAAGAACAATTTAAGCTTACATATTAGCATAATATTTGCATGATAAGGCATAGGTTCAAAGGTTATAATGATAAGAATATAATGTCCAATATAATGACAATTGTCTTATTTAATCTGTATTACCAACTAATTACACCATAATACGTCTATCACAAAAATGTTTACAAAAAATGTGTTAGTTGCCAGTCAATGTTCAAGCCCATAGGGAAGCGCGTTTGGAGAGTGAAGATCCAATACGCCTCCCTACGGTCCAGAAGGTTGATATGATCACCTCCTCTAGATTTAGAAATAACTGATTCAATCCCCAAAAAGGAAAAATTATTAATTCCTCCCTGACCACATTCAGTGAAATGTTTTGAGACTGGATGATTAGTGTCTCTCAATTTTATGAGCCTTAAATGCTCTAACATCCTGACCTTAAGGGCTCTAGTCGTCCTCCCCACATACCTCTTGCCACAACCACATGTTATTAGATAAATCACAAATTGACTTTTACAATTTATAAACTGTTAATCTTAAATTCCTTATTTGGTAATATATTCACACCATGTGGCGGTGGCAAGGCAAACTGGAAAAAACTTTTGGCAGGCTTCATGTGTTTACATGCACTACAAGAGCCACATTTGAAGGAACCCCTAGTGATAAAAGGTTTTTTGAGACCAGAAGATATGAGTTCACTTGGTGAAACATGAGATCCAATTGTTCTCGCTCTACGATATACAAAAGTAGGACCAGAATCCACATATTTTTTAAGGACAGGGTCCATGGATAAGACATTCCAATGTTTTGAAATTATAGAGTTTACTTTTCCACTTTGTTTACTAAATTGTGAAATAAAAAGAGGACATTTGTTTTTTAATTCTGTCAGTCCATGTGAGTCCTGTTTAATACCAATTGTCTTAACATTGTTAGCAAGGCGAGAATCTCCAATTGGATGTGTGGGCAACAATGATGCTCTCTCTGTATGTAATGCATTTTCAAATGCAATTGCTAAATGTGATTTGGGGTATCCCCTTTCCAAAAATCTCCTTGTAAGTTCCTCAGACTGAGAAAGGAAACCACTCATAGTGGAACAATTCCTTCTCAGTCTGAGGAACTGTCCCCTTGGTATGGCCTTTATGACATGGGATGGGTGGCAGCTGTCCGCCCTAAGAAAGGTGTTCCTGGCATTTTGCTTCCTATAAACATCCGTTTGGATTTTTTTGTCTATGTCTACAAATAATTGTAGATCCAGAAATTCAATGTGATGGAAATGAAAATTTAATGTAAATCTTAGATTATAAAGATTATTATTAAGATAAGATACAAAAGTGTGAAGTGTAGTGACATCCCCCCTCCAAATAATAATTAGGTCGTCCACAAATCTTTTATAAAAAACAATATTGTGACGAAATAAATTAGTGCTCGAATAAATAAAAAGTGCTTCCCACCATCCCATAAATAAGTTCGCAAAAGAAGGAGCAAAACTTGTACCCATAGCAGTGCCAATAAGTTGCAAATAAAACTTACCATTAAATGTGAAAAAGTTGTGCGTGAGTAAAAAGTGTATAGCGTCCAAAATAAAAGCCGATTGAAAAATTGATATTTCTGGTATCTCAATAAATTGGCGGACCGCTGCCAAACCATGGTCATGTTGTATAACAGAATACAGAGAGGTAACATCAAGTGTTACCCACAGGTAATCATTACCCCATTTAACATTTTTGATCTGATCAAGAAGATCACCAGAGTCCCGTATAAATGAGGGCAATTTCCTAACAAATGGCTGAAGAAAACCATTAACATATCTTGACAGACCATCTCCCAAAGATCCAATACTAGAGACAATGGGACGACCTGGAGGGTCGACCAATGTCTTGTGGAACTTTGGGAGATGGTGGAAGATAGGAATAATGGGATGAGATGGAATAATGAATTTAACCTCGTCCTTCGACAGAACTTCCATAATAACACCTGAGTCAACCAGTTCTACAAGGAACTCCAAGAATTGCGGTGTGGGGTCGGCGGATAGTACACGATAGGACCGGCCATCATCCAGTTGGCGTAATGCCTCCCTGATATTTGGCCAAAGTCTCTGAGCTCTTTTTGGAGATTGGGGAGGGAAATTTGAGGCTTGGAAAGTGTTAAGATAACATCGTCTGCGAATAATGATATCTTATATTCCTAGCGCCCAATTGTTATACCTTGGATATCTACATTCTGTCGAATCATGGCTGCCAGGGCTTCTATAGTAAGCGCAAAGAGGAGAGGGGATAGGGGGCATCCTTGTTTTGTGCCTTTTTTAATGTTAAATTTCTGAAGGTTGCCCCCCGGCAATTTTACAGCTGCTGATGGATCTTGGTAGAGTCTGCGGACCCCTTCTAAATATGCGTCCTTAAAGCCAAATCTACGCATAGTATGGTCTAGGAAGAGCCAGTCAATTCTATTGAACGCCTTCTCTGCGTCCAAGCTTAAAAGTATTGCTTTGGTGCCTGTGAGATGGACATGGTCTATTATATTTATTATCTTACGAGTATTGTCGGAAGCTTGCCTGCCCGCAACAAATCCTACTTGATCTATGTTTATAAGCCTCGGTAAGATAGGGTTTAATTTGTTTGCTAATATTTTACTGTATAGTTTGAGGTCGTTGTTGAGGAGGGAGATCGGACGGTAACTTCCACACTGCATTGGGTCTCTGCCATCCTTATGAATGATTGCTAGGTTAGCCAGAGACATTGAGGTGGGGATTGGATTCCCCTCCATAAAATGGTTGAACATTTTTAATATGTGTGTGGATAGAATGGGTAGGAATCTCTTATAATAGGCATTGGTGAATCCGTCAGGGCCAGGGGACTTAGAGAGTTTTAACACCTTGACCGCCTCTGCTAGTTCTTCTTTTGAGATTTCAGCATTGAGAACTGCATTTTCCTCCTCTGTTAAATTAGGGAGGTTGCATTTGTCTAAATATTTCTTTATAGAATCCAATGCTCTTGGTTCGGGTCGGTCATTTTTGGATCTTAGGTTATACAGTTCAGTATAGTATTTGGTAAATTCTCTTGCTATTTTGTTGTCGCTATATTGTATCTCACCAGATCTATTCTTGATCGCCGTTATTTGGGATCTTTTCTGTACTCCTCTTAGTTTACTGGCCAAAAGTCGATCAGCCTTGTTGCCCTTATCATAGTACTGTTGGTTTGTCCATCTAAGGGCTTTTTCTACATCCTCTAGCTGTGCTTGTTTCAGCTTTGTCCTAGCTGTAGTTAAATTTTTGTACGCTCTTTTTGAGGGATTAGTTTTATGAGCTTGTTCCAATGTAATAATGGTGTCCAAGAGATCCTTGACCAACTTTTGTTTGACTTTCTTCCTATGGGATGCAATAGAGATGAGTTTGCCTCTGATTGTCGCCTTATGGGCTTCCCACAGGATTTCTGGAGATGTAACTGATCCTGAGTTGAAGAAAAAATAGTCCTTAAGCGAGGTTCTTATCTCTGTTTCTATCTCAGGATGGTTTAGTAGTGAATCGTTTAGTCTCCAAGAGTAGGATGTTATTTTTTCGAATGGTACTGATAGGGTCAGGGTGATGGGAGCATGGTCTGACCAAGTGATTGGGCCAATATCCGATTTGGTGGAAGCTTCCAGGACATTTTTGGTCAGTAGAAAGTAGTCTATACGAGAATAGGTCTGGTGAGGTGCTGAGTAAAAGGTGTAGTCCCTCTGACCCTGATGTTGGGTTCTCCATATGTCCACTAGCGAGAATTCTTTCAGTATTTCCCTGAACCCTTTCCCAATGTGTTGGGAGTAGGTTGTACGGGGGGGACCCGCTGTGGGTGATCTGTCTTCGGAGGGGTTTATGACCATGTTGAAATCGCCTCCTATTAACAGTGAGGACAGGTACCCTGGGTTTATGCCCTCGAGAACTGTTTTTAGGAATTTGGTTTGGTTCTCATTTGGGGCATATATATTAATTAGAGCGATTGCCGTGCCTGCTAGAGAGCCATATACCACCAAAAATCTACCCACTGGATCCATTTCTGTTTTGATATGATTGAATGGAGTGCCTTGTCGGATTAGTATGGCCACTCCTCGTTTTTTACTACTGAATGATGCGAAAAAGCATGTAGGAAACACTTTTTTGTATAAATTTGGGGGGTCTTGTGATGTGAAGTGGGTTTCCTGCAGGAAGATGATGTCTCCCCCTGATTTTTTCATATCTTGAAGAGCTAGTCTCCTTTTCCGGTTATTTTGTAGGCCTTTGACATTTAGTGATAGCACCTTAATTGGGGCTGTGGCGGCCATGAGAATGGTTTGTGGCGCAGAGTTTGAGGACCCCTCCTTTCCAACTGGGGGGGTCTTTTGGCTGTACTTGTGGCGTTTATTTTGCCCCAGCAAACTTTTAATATGTGTTTGTTTTTTGTGGGTCAGTCTGAGAGTACTGAGGGGACGGGAGGGGTGGGGGGTGAGGTGTAAGGAATCCACTACTGGCTTTGACTATAGCCTTGCAGACCTGTGCTGTTGCAAGCTTCCTCTGGCAATCTATGGCACAGGTGCTGCCTCTCATTGCAGCTTCTGCCCTGTGCTCTTTCATTGGAGGAATTCTCACACACCCTCACACATTGGATCTCCGCCCTTTATATCATGGGCGTTGGCACTGAACCAGTGCCGAGCATAACCATTCCTACCTCTATGTTACTGTCTCTGCCACAAACCACCAGTGCCGAGCATAACCATTCCTACCTCTATGTTACTGTCTCTGCCACAAACCACCCCAGGCCTCTCTCCTAGCGTTCTTACCTTCCAAGTTCCTGAGTATCCAGAGGTCTGTTCTTTCTCCTGTGCTGAAGCGTTGTTACCAGCACTGGTAACTGCTGCATTCCCTCCTAGCAGTGGCTACCCTTCCTGTCCTGCGGCCTGCTGCTATCCTCCTGCAGTGGCCTGTTCCTGGACGTCTGTGCTGAAGCGTTGTTGCCAGCACTGGCCTGCTGCTATCTCCTTGCAGTGGCCTGCCCTGGACGTCTGTGCTGAAGCGTTGTTGCCAGCACTGGTATCTGCTGCATTCCCTCCTAGCAGTGGCTACCCTTCCTTTCCTGCGGCCTGCTGCTATCCTCTTGCAGTGGCCTGCCTTGGACTTCTGTGCTGAAGCGTTGGTTCTCCCCGACGCTGTCCTGCGGTGAACTTCGGCCAGCCTGCTGTCTCCTCCTGCTGAGATCGGCGTCATGGGCCGAGGCCGCACCTCGCGCAGAAGCCACTCCCGCGCCTACGCTCCTAAGCTGAAGCGGGGAACTCCTGACTACCTGTTGCCGAACTCCTGCTTCAATAACGACGATGCTGCCTTCTCCACTCCTGACCCTGCGATGTACGACTACGAACTGCGCACTCCGGATCAGTCTGCATGGACTAAGGTCGGTGATTATATAACCCCACCTCAGCCCCGCGGTCCGGTCCCGGTTTGTGGCGAGCATCGGCGTAACAGGAGGAAAGGGAGGGGTGGAACTCCGCTGGGACAGGGTCAGCGGGTTCTGGAGAGAAGTGATTGGGTCCCAGCCGGGACCCATCAATGTGTCGCCAGGTCCTTGGGCGACCGGCATATGGGCTAAAGGGCCCATCTGGGGTTGTTCCGGTGCCAACTACCGGATGGTGTCAGAGGGGTCCAAACCCTCTAATACCTTTATCGGGCGTCTTCCTCCCTCCTTCCCGCACTCGTGCTTGGGGCCTTCAAGTGGCTGCCTTTGTATTGCACGTGAGGGATTAGTGGGGGGAGGGAGGGGGAAAAAGAAAAAAGGGAGGGAAGGAAGTGGATGGGGTAGGGGGAGGGGTAGCATAGTCGCTCACCCATAGGGGATCATCCACAGTCATCTCTTTATGTCCTACGTTTCGTAGTTCGTAATACAGTGGGAATACACATTACATAAATGAGCTGTGTATTGTGGTTGGTGCCCCATGTTTCTTTAGTATGTCCTGCTATTCAGGGGCACATCTATTCCCTTACAGTTTGTATAATTCTCGTGTTCCTTATCATAGGGGGGAGAGGGAAGGGAGGGGGGAGGGGGAGAGAGGGGAGGGGGAGAAGGGAGGGGGAGGGGGGAGGGGGAGGGGGGAGGGGGAGGGAGGAGGGGGGAGGGACATATACAGTCGTATGCAGGGCAGCATATATATCTAGTGCTCCAAATGCATTTCGTTTGTGTTACTCTTATGGTCATTACCATGGGGGTCGGGAGGGGGGGGGGGTCGGGGGGGATGAGAGGCATCATGGGCTATGACATATAGGGTCGCATATACATTTACTGCTTCATTTCGCCTGGACCCTTGCATGTACAGTAGCATGGTAGACATTCACTGTTTCCTTTCACATGGTACGTTGCATGGCACATAGTGGGTATGTATAAGACCTTCGGGTTCTATGTTGAGCCTTCTATTATGAGTAGTAACACATGCCTCTTTGCATTGCTTGTGTACCACGTGGTCACAGCAATGGCATAACTGTGAGCAGTGCCCCTATGAGCATGGCCGTAGGGATCGGTATGGAGGGGGAGGAGGGTGGGGTGGAGAAGGGGGGGGGAGGGGGAGAGGAGGGGGGGAGGAAAGGATGGGGCACCATGTACAATCATATATAGGGCGGTATATACATTTCCTGCATCCTTTCACAAGATACGTTATATGTGACTTATTAGACATTTGCTGCTTCATTTCCAATAATGCATTGCCTGCAACACAGTGGATATAGGAGGATACAGGAGTGGGGGTAGATTCTTATCTTATGTGGCTCTTATAACAACATTTAACTTTCATAACTAGGAGAACTGGTGTCACTTTCGGCGGTGAATATAATTCTGGGAGCAATGGTTCCTCAAGAGTATAACAAAGATTGTCCATCGCTCATTGTCTATTGTCCGTGGCCTTCGCTTCAGTTCCTGGGGAGTCAGGGGTTGCTTTATATGGGAGCCTGCTTCTTCGGCTATAGGGGCCACGTGTATAGGGTAAATGTACTTACAGTTTCATGGGGTTCCCCCATAGTACCTGGTGCGGCCCTTCTCAGTGGTCCTTCTTGGTGCTGTTAGCCTTTGGCTCCGATCTGTCGGCCTTAGTTTGGCCGCGCCGCACGGGGGGAGACAGGGAAAGGAGGGGCGATGGGGCCTTCTTTGTCGGACCCTCGCTCCCTGTTTCAGCGGCCCCCGCCACTCGTCCCCCCCTCCCTCGTCGGCGTATTTCAATAAGTTGCTCCGTGGCTTTAGCAGGGAAGCGGCTGTTGTGTTGGTGCTCTTTTCTTCCCTTTCCAGCACGGTGGAATACTCCTGAAGCGTGGCCTCTGTGGCGTTGGGAGCGGAGGATGTCCGGCGTCTGCAGCGGCAGGTGGGTAGCCTCCCTCTTCTTCGCCTGCTTTCTGGAGCCTCTTCTCCATCGGTCTTTTGTTGCCGTTTGGTTGCCTTGCTTGGTCATCTTGGTGGGGTCTTCTGGAACATACCGCTGTGACACCTTGGAACTGGGACTGGAAACAGGATCGTGCAGGTAAGTTGAACTTTTATTTTCTTTGTTGTTTTTGCCCTGCTAGGTGCTAGGAGGCCCTAATCGGGAGACCCTCGTTTTCTTGGCCCTGGGGGTTGGTTAAGTCCGAGTTCCATGATGGAGGGGGGGACAGGCCCACCGCTCTGGCCATCCGGGTCATCTCCGCAGGGTTTCTGAGGGTGTGGAATTTCCCATTCCTATTGAAAATTAGTTTGAATGGGAATCCCCATTTGTATTTAATCCCATTGTCTCTGAGCATTGTGGTCAGCGGTTTTAGCTCCTTTCGTTTGTTGACCGTCAGCTTCGCCAGGTCGTTGTATACCTGCAGATGGTCATCTTGAAACGTAAGTGGTTCTTTCTTTCTGCAGGCCGCCATTAGCTTTTCTTTAACTGTGTAGCGGTGAAGGCGGACCACAACGTCCCTGGTTCTGTTCGGGTCTTCGGATCTCGGGCCGAGGGCGCGGTGGGCTCTGTCCATTTCCATATCCTTCCTATCCAGGTCCTCGCCCAGCGAGGAGAAGAAGTCTGTGAGGTATGAATGCAGCTGATCTGGCAGGATCGTTTCAGGTATCCCGCGTATCCTTAGATTTTGCCGCCTCTCGCGGTTCTCTTGATCCTCGAGGCTGTCTTTCAGGCAACTGACCTCCAGCCCCAGTCGGAAGATCTCGTCGTCCGCTGCTGTTTGTGCTTGCAGGGTCTCCTCCATTTTGGATTCTAGGGCTGTGGTTCGCTCAGTTAGGCCCGTGATCTCCTGTCTCAGTTCCGTCACTGCAGCTTTCAAGTCGTTTTGGATTGAGACATGCAGCTATTCCAGCATACTTGTCATTAGTTGTTGCATGTAGTCCCTTGTGAGCGCTGCCTCCGTATTTTGTGGTGGCTCTCCTCGGTCTTTATCTGCGGCCTGGTGCTTGGAGCCTCTAGCGCTAATCGTTCCAGCGCCATCTTGGATTTTCGGAGCAGTTTCTATGCTCCGTTGCGGCGGGGAAAATAAGCTCTTTACCCCTTGTGCAGGTGGTGCTTTCTGTTTGCCGGCCATGCTAGTATATTTGGCCCGTTGGGGGTGATATTTTTTGGGTCGGGAACGGGGGGGGAAGACGCTTTTATTTCATTTTATGCTCGAGGGTCGGCGGAGCTCTCCTCTCACACAACCATCCTCATTGGCGTCCTGGACACGCCCCTGTTTTTTCCAATTTTTTAAGGGTTTTCTTACACGGGGTATCTTTGTGTTGCCTTTCTAATGAGGCTAATTGGGTAGATAGTTCTTTGTATCTTTTAAGTTTCTCTCTTTTCTTGTGAGATGCTATGGAGATCAGTTCTCCTCTAATCGCTGCTTTATGTGCCTCCCACAGGATTGATGGGGATGACACAGAGCCTTTATTCAATTGGAAGTATTCCCTCAACTTTTGCTTAACAGTTCTCTCTATCTCTTTCGAATTTAGTAGAGTCGTTCAGTTTCCACGTGTAGTTGTTGTTTTTACCGAATGGCAAAGAGAGCATTAACTCAATCTGAGCGTGGTCGGACCAATATATAGACCCTATTTTTGACTGGGAGGATGCCTGGAGAATATTTTTGGTACCCAAGAAACAATCGATCCTCGAGTAGGTCTGATGTGGGGCTGAGTAGAATGTATAATCCCTTTGTCCCTGATGTTGGGCCCTCCATATATCTGTTAGTGAAAACTCCTTGATTGTCTCTCTAAATTTTGTGGAGTTTGCGCGTGTTCGGACAGATTGGTTCGTACCTGCTATTGTGGTTTTGTCTATATCTGGGTTGTAGACCACATTCATATCTCCTGCTATCAACCAGGAGGATAGTGTCTGTTGGTCTAGGGTCTCTAAGACCTCATTCAAGAATTCAGCTTGTGCTTCGTTAGGGGCATAGACATTAAGGAGGGAAACTTTAACTCCCACCAGAGACCCTTTCACCAATAGGTATCTGCCCTCTGGATCTGGTCTAACCTCGTCCACTGCAAATGGCGTATTGTTTTTAAACATGATGGCTACTCCTCTTTTCTTTGTTTTAGAGGATGCAAAGAATGCCTGTGGATAAGTTTGCTTAAATGTGTTGGGAGGGGTGTTTGTGTTGAAGTGAGTTTCTTGAAGAAACACTATGTCCCCCTTTGATTTTTTTAAACTCCTGAAGAGCTAATCTTCTGTTTTTGTTAGAGTTGAGACCTTTTACATTTAGTGATATTATTTTTATGGCTGATGTACTAGCCATAGCTTAGTTTCTTTGACCTTTGTGACTCGTTTAGCCACTTTCCCATTAAGATCAGCATATTTCTTAGTTGGCATGGATTTTTTGACCTTGCCTTGTGCATCTGCATCGCTCGGGGGTGGGTGGGTGGAGGTGAGGTACAGGGGGAAAAGGGGTATAGAGAGGAGAGAAAAAGAGTGAGTTTTCTGGGAAAAACCCCTAAAATGGAAATCATGATCACCTGTGTGATCTGGATTTTGGGCTTATTGCCCGTGTGGAGACAACCGTGAGCCATGAGCACACTCAGACCTCCGCTGAGGACGATAGCTTGCTCTTATCTGCTTGTTACACAATCAGAGGTTATCTGAAACATTTCAATTATACAGAGGTCGTCCGTTGCACACATTTCAACTGTATCGTGTCGTTTCCAGCGATTTGTGTATCGGGGGGGGGGGGGGTAACTGGGGTTGAGTTGTGGGGCGGGTGGGGGGTGGAGATAAGGAAGGTAGGGTAGCAGCAGTTCTTTGATCTAGAGTCGTAGGTACACATATACATTTCAGGTGTGTGTAGTTGGAACTGAGTTTGTACATCGGGGGGGGGATAGGGGGAGAGGGGGGGGGTAGGAAAAATCTCTTCCTCCTATGTTTACCTTAACCCTCAGGTCGCGACGTCTGCAGTCAGGCTCCGCCGGGTCTCCCCGCTGCTCCGCTCATCCGACCCCTCCTCCACCTCCTCCAGGTAAGTTGGTGGAACCGGGACATCTTCCACCTGGATTTTCTCTCCCTTTGCGCTCGAGGGAGGGAGGGCAGGGTCGGCGTAGGCGGGCGAGACATGTGGGGGTCGGGTGTTTGTGGTGTGGGTACTCGTATGAGTACTACTGTGTGTAGTTGGAACTGAGTTTGTACATCGGGGGGGGATAGGGGGAGAGGGGGGGATAGGGAGAGGGGGGAGAGGGGGGGGAGAGGGGGGCGAAGGAGAGGGGGGGCGAAGGAGAGGGGGGGCGAAGGAGTAGGGGGGGTGAAGGAGAGGGGGGCAGAGGAGAGGGGGGGGCAGAGGAGAGGGGGGGCGAAGGAGGGGGAGGGGGTGGCGGAGGGGAGGGATAGGGAGGTGGGAGGGGCAGGAGTTGTTCTCATATGTTTTTGGAGCATATACATTTCCTCAGATACATTTCAGTTGAACCTGTATGTACATTTATATACTTTTCACCCGGGCTGGTCTGGGTTAGGCAAGGTCTTTTGCGGAGACTGAAGGGGGACGGGTAGGGGACCAGGGAGGGGGGGGGGAAGGGGATGGGGTCTGCGGGGTATGATCTGTTCTATACTCCACATTTCTAATTTATTCTATACATTTCAGTTGTATATGGAGACCGTAAGCTCATGTTACTGGGGGGAGGCGGGGGAATGGGGGGGGAGGCGGGGGAATGGGGGGGAAGGGGGATATAGCTCTGGTATTTACTTTATTAAATAGCTAGCTACGGCCAGTATGATGGGTAAGTATTCAATAATCAGAGATATCAGTTAGTTTTTTGTCCCTTCCGTAGGATAGAGAGTAAGGCTCCCATTTCTTATGTAACAGCGCCCTCCTGTGGGCGTTTCTGGGAAATCTCTTCCTCCTATGTTTACCTTAACCCTCAGGTCGCGACGTCTGCAGTCAGGCTCCGCCGGGTCTCCCCGCCGCTCCGCTCATCCGACCCCTCCTCCACCTCAGTTGGTGGAACCGGGACATCTTCCACCTGGATTTTCTCTCCCTTTGCGCTCGAGGGAGGGAGGGCAGGGTCGGCGTAGGCGGGCGAGACATGTGGGGGTCGGGTGTTTGTGGTGTGGGTACTCGTATGAGTGGGAAAGTGGCAGGGGGGGGTGAGGTGGGGGAGGGAAAAGAGGGGGGGGGGACACCCCGGGCTCCATAGGGGTTTTGCAGGTGAGCATAGTCCTTGGGTGGGGGGTGGACCGTCAGCTGGTGTGACTTAGGTGTGTGTGGGGAGGGAGGGGGGAAGAGGGATAGTTTCACCGTGTGATAGGAGAGGGTGTCTCAGCCTTTCAGGGAGCGTCTCGGTGTTTTCTTTCCTGGATCTTTAGGGTCCTGGCGTTACTTTGGTGGTTCAGGCGTTCCGAAGATCTGGATCCTCGCTGTCATCGGGGCAGGTTTGTGTCATCTTCTTCTTCCTCTTGTCTCTGTCCCTATAAGGCAGGGAGTCCCAGGAGCCGCAGGAATCTGGGGGCTTCTTCTATATCGTGTAGAACTTGCCTTTAGCGTGGACGCTGAGTTTAAATGGGAATCCCCATCTATAGCGCGTGCTGTGGTTTTGTAGGTGCCGAGTCAAAGACTTTAAGTCTTTTCGGCGGAGAATAGTCGTTCTTGACAGGTCACTGTAGATCTGGATCTGTTCTCCTTGGAATGAGATCTGGTTCATCTCTCGGCTTTTAGACAGGATTTTCTCTTTGGTGCTGTAAGAGTGGAAACGTGCGATCACGTCTCTTGGGGTCCTCCTGCCTTGGGCCCAGGGCTCTATGGGCTCGGTCTAGCTCCATATTCTCTTTTTTTTATCTCCGGGGCCAAGATCTGGAAGAGGTCCTGCAGGTAGGGCGTGAGGGCTTCTGCTGAAATTGTTTCAGGGATATTTCGGAACCTTAGGTTCTGGCGCCGGTCCCGATTTTCTTGGTCTTCTAGACCACCTTTCAGCAGTGCAATTTCGTGGTTGAGCCTGTTAATTTCATCCTCTGCTGAGGACTGAACCGCCTCGACTTCCTCCACCCTGCCCTCTAGGGACTCCGTTCTTTGCGTTATGTCGTTGAGGTCCTGCTTAATCTTGCTGATCGCACTATTCAGGTCTTCGTTAAAGCCTTTCCTCAGCTTGGGTCATATAGTCCTCGAGGAAGTCTTTAGTTATAAGGTGGCTTGCATTTATGTGTTCCAGTAGTGGTTGCTTGCGGGCGGGAGCACTTGCCATGCTGGTGCCGGCGCCATCTTGGCTCTCCTCCTCCTGGTCTGTCTGGCGCTTCGTCGGCGTAAAATATGCGGAAACGCTTTGCGTGGGTTTTTTGTAGCTTTGCCATCCTGGCTTGTAGCTGGTATTGCCCTCGCGTTTCCCCGTCGTTTTTGGGTGTTTTTTTGCTCTATCTCCTTTTTTGTGGAGGGGGATCAGGAGCTCCGCTTTAGGCTGGCATGTGCGGTGACGTCACCGGAAGTCTCTCCCAATGCTCATATTTTAATGTTTAGTTAACAATTTGCGCCTGTGTTTTCCCCTTTCCCCCATATATATTGCTATTGTGTATAGTGTAACACTTAGGCAGCAATTGTGACTATATTTTATTGTTTAATGTTTTAATTTGCGCACTTAGTATTTTTATAATATATATATATATATATATTTATATATTTATATTTAAATCATGCCTATGCATACATTTTATATACACTGGGAGATTTGAACCAATATTTAGTATATAATAAATACTCATAAAACAATCTTTTAGGTTTCAAAGAAGTGAGATCTATGTCTAAATTGAGACTATGGGGGGACATAGCATGCAAGGCATACATCCAATAGGTTTCTTTGTATCTAAGTTTCCTTAACCTCTCCTCACCCATTTAATTTTAAGACCAGTAGGAGCTTCATTGTGGGGACTAAAAACAGGTCTCGAGACCCCATGCTTCGTAAATCCAGCTGCAAAATTTCTCTTGTGTTCTATAAACCTAGTCTTAAGTGTCACGTTAGTACGACCCACGTACTGCTTCACACCATGGCGTTCCCAAACAGAAACAACCAAGGAGGTATTACAGTGAATACAATTGCGGATTTCAAATGTTTAGTGTGTGATCTTGATGTAACTCTAATTCTCCACATGATATAGAAACTTGCACGTTACACATCTTTAGGCGCTACATTTAAATTTACTCATTTATGTGTCGTATTTTGTTTACAATTTCTAAGCTCACTTTGAGCAAAAATATTTTAACGTTTTACATTTTTCCTATAAATAGTCGCAGGATTCTCTGTTTGCATATTATTTAAAATCTCGTCCTCTTTTAGGATGTTACAATACTTCTTGAAAATCCTCTGAATCCTCGCTGCTCCCTCATTATATCTAGTTATGAATGCTATTTTATTCTTAATATATTGTTCATTTTTATTCCTCTGTCCATCGAGGTATCTGACTAGCACTTTTGAGATTAGACTTTGACTTAGACTTTGATCATAATGTTTTTCTTTAAACTTCCTTTGGAGAAGATCTGCTTCTTGCTAAAAGTCTGACTTCCTGGTGACATTTCTGTGAAACACCCCTCTGGGTATATATGGGTCCAATTCCTGTTAAATAACTCTAAATCTAAAAATTGATTTCAGAAATGAATTTAAGATATAAACCATTCAAGTTGATATATTTCATAAGATCCTCTATTTGTATCTCCCTCCTCTCCAAATAGTAAACATACACAAAGATATATTCATACACAAACAGATATATATATATATATATATATATATATATATATATATATACAGGGCCGCAAAGGGGGGCGAGTGACGGGAATAGGTTCCTGGGCCTGGACGGGGGTTTGGCCAACTGGATGTGAAGTTCCGGGTTCGATCACAGCTGCAGTGGCCAAGAGCCCGTACTCCATTGCCCCCATACATACCCCCCTCACACACACAATGGCCCCATTAATCCTGTTGGAATCCTTTATATCTATACATATGCACTATGCCTCCCCCCTCACTTTCTTGCATCCCAGAGAGGCAGGTAAGGCTCTGGCAATGCCTTACTAACACCAATGACAGGAGAGGGGTTAACCCCACATCACCTTCTTCCTGGGGGCCTCATATCAGCATGTTCCTATATCTGCACATTATACCGTGCATATCAGACTGTTCCTATATCTTCACATTATACCGTGCATATCAGCCTGTTCCTATATCTGTGCATTATACCGTGCATATCAGCATGTTCCTATATCTGTGCATTATACCGTGCATATCAGCATGTTCCTATATCTGTGCATTATACCGTGCATATCAGCCTGTTCCTATATCTTCACATTATACCGTGCATATCAGCCTGTTCAGCTATCTGCGCATTATACCGTGCATACTGTATAGCATGTTCCTCTATCTGCACATTATACAGTGCATATCAGCCTGTTCCTATATATGTGCATTATACAGTGCATATCAGCATGTTCCTATATCTGTGCATATTATAAATGCATTTTGTAGCATGACATTGGGCTTGATTCTTTCAGTGTGCTGCATATATTCTTCTTTGCCTACAGTACATGGGCAGTGAAAGCCGAATGTGGGGTACAGCTTATGCTGTTACAGGGGATGCAACTAAATGGTGGTAACATTTGACCAGTTTGACATTTGCACATTAACCAAACCAGTAGAATTACTAAAGAACTCTTGATAAACAAATTAGCATGGCTACCCCATGATATCGTATTGCCACGTCCAAGTGTTTTTTAACATATCACATGCCAGGACGTGGTATTGCACATGTGACACTAATGAGAAAACCCAAGCTCTCGTTTTTCAAACATGCAATCACATCTGAAGAAAAAAAGACAGCGCACAAACTCTCATAGTGTATAATAGTACAGATATAATTATAAATATTAAAGTGATATAATATGCACGTACAGCGAGGACAAATCAGTTGGACAGGGCATGTTCAGGGTACATGTTATTATAGTATTATATATTATAGTGTTACAGTATATATAAGCACTGTCACATTCACATAAGTTAATGTTACAATTTGTGCAGTTTTTCTTTTTATTTCTTTAACTATGCAAGCACATCAGCACTCATCCCTGCTTCTCTTGTACTGTATATAAGATGTTATATCATTATTAGCATTTATTTATAAAGCACAAACATATTCTACGGCGCAGTACAATTGGGGGAATAGAATGATAGTAATTACATAAACAGAACGACATACCAAATCAGGACAAACAAGCACAAACCAGTGCAGAAGGTAATGAGGGCCCTGCCTGTGAGAGCTTACAGGCTACAGGAAGCTGAAATCAGCCTCGGGCATGGTCAGCGCCTAAGCGCTGACCTGTGCTGAGGCGCACTGGTGCTTACCAGTGAGCCCCTGCAGCCGCAATGAGAGCGGCTTTAGCAGGGGCTCGCGCACGCTTCCGCAAGCGCGCGGAAGCGTAGTTCTTATCCAAATTTTAGATTTCGCGCTCATGGGAGCGCAGGGCCGGTCACGTGAGCGGTTCGCCTAATGAGGGAGAACCAGCTCCGTGACGTCACTGGCCCGCCCCCCGACACGCCCACGGACGGCGCGCTAACCAAGGCCAGGGAAAGCACCCGCTTTCCCTCAGCCTCAACGCGCCTCCGTACGGCTGCTGCAACCCTGGACGCAGCCTAAGTGTATTTTGTTATTGGGTAATGTCGGGTCCATAAGAAGTGACCAAGCTGATAACATTTATTATATCAGACAAGTGGCTGCAGGCTGAGTTGGCAACTGGAGTGTAGATAAGAGTCCACAGCCAGCACACATGGGGGAAGTTGCCTGTACACAGGAGGGAGGCAGCAGGAATAAATAACTGGTAAGAGGGGTATAGCGGCATTGTACAGTATGTATAATGGGAGGATGCTATTTCACACCTTGCATTGTATAGTCATACTGCCATATATCCTAATGTATCTCTCCAGGCAGAAAGGAGCTAAAGAAAGGGATAGAAGATATAGAAGATACAGACATGAACTGTTCAAATGTTAATCACCTCTTCACTCTCATGCCCTTGCCTAGGTTTTAGTATTGGGGATGGCTAATGTGGAAGAAGCGGACTTCCCAAATCTCAAAAGTGACGTCTAAGCCACAGTCTATGGTTTGAAATCCTTAGGATTGATCCTAGAGGTCACATTGCACATTTATGGACAGAATATATTAGTTATAGCAATATTATTAACTCTTTACTAAGCTCTACTCTGTTCTTTCCACATCTTAAATATGACCTGACACTGTCACCTATGAGCTCAGGGCCAAATAACATCTTTATTTTGGGTGTGTTTCATCTCTACCAATTCTTCTCAATTTTAAAATACCTAAAGGTCGCCCAACACACCCCTCCCGTGTGACTTGCCGAAAGATACACCACATTCCTCTGAGATACATATATATATGTAACTCCCAGCCAGATACTTGTACAGAAAGCTGTCGGCACCTGCTAACCTGCTCCCTCCCAGGTAAAGGAACCGATCTGAGATCTTCTGCTCTTATTTCTCAGCATATTTGTGTATTTATTGTGTGCCTGCTGTTTAATTTGCTGTCTCCTTAATCTCTGATATAGAGAAATATCTATTCATATTTCCATTCTACAGCTCACAGGCATCTCACAGCTGAATTTTGTTGCAGGGTAAAGAGGATTTATTGCATGTTTAAATACCTATTATATTTAGATAATTTCTCATGCGTATGCTTTTAATT
This sequence comes from Ascaphus truei, assembly GCF_040206685.1. Classification (NCBI taxonomy): domain Eukaryota; kingdom Metazoa; phylum Chordata; class Amphibia; order Anura; family Ascaphidae; genus Ascaphus; species Ascaphus truei. Next base: position 34,563,204 of record NC_134488.1, on the reverse strand, counting down.
CTTTCGGTGCCATAGGGGCCTGTAAAGCATGTGCTGTAACGCATTACTGGTCTCTCTGGCAGCAAAAGGATTAGGATCCTGCCCCAGCCAAATTCAAGAGAGGTAAAGATCTGACGGGGGCTAAAGATGGAGAGTGTGGATGCAGTGGTGTCTGTTTCTGATTTTGTGCATTTAATAGGAGGCTAGTTATTTGGTTTGAACGATAGTAAATATATTTATTTTCAATGTATATATGTAATAAAACCGTGCTCTGCCATAAACACCTTCCCTTCTCAGAAGACACGTTACAGTACATCCGATTCACCGGAGTGTCTTATAGCAGAGCGCTGCCTAGTGATATGGGCCGAGATCTTAGCATTTAGCTTAATGATAAGAGGGGAAACACCTGATTTCTAAGAAAATGTGTTATCTTTCTACATGTGTCTAGTTAGACATGTAGGGGGCTATGTATCACCGAAAACAATACAACATATTTACTAAAGGAAAACTCCTGTTGACAGAAATTGGAATCTGTTTCTGCCAGGACAACCTTTACTAGCATTGGTTTATTGATCAATTATTTATGAGCTTGATCTATAAATACCTTTAGTGCTGCAACACATTGCTGGCCCAGCAGGAGATACACTATTTACTATAACTGTATCCCCTTCCTCTTCCTAGACTCCAACACCTGTGATCATGAAGGGTTTTCTGGCTCTGCTGCTGCTGGCGCTGTGCAGTTTCACAGCAGGTAAGGAGAGCAATGCAGTGTCCCCGGTATCCACAGTATTGTATGTCTTGGTCACACAGCTGCTTACAGCTGCAGTGACACAATGTAGACAAGTGGCAAAGTAAGATGTCCTACAGATAACCTGGGCACCTCTAACACCTGAACATATCCCACAATTCTAAGAGATGGGATATTGAGAAAAACAACAAAAAACAGGACTGGTCTAAATTGCCAGGTATTTAAATGAATTCAAGAGCACAGATTAATTTTATAACCGGATAACAGGTGGTAAATGTAGACACATTCCCCCAAACCCCAGAGACCCTCTGTGATGATAACCACACTCTTGTAGTGCTTTAAAAGCTTTGCTCCCATAAGTGACATATCCCGTTCTTAGCAGCTACCTTGGGTGTAATTATGTACTCTCAGCATATTAGGTTCCATGAGACCCCTCTAGTGAAAGACGTTGTGCTGACTGATCAGGAATGATAATCACCTGTTACACGGCGCTGACCATGCAATGCTTTACAGCGCAATCAGTGTATAATACAGGGGAATGCAGAAAGATTACAGAGCAATAACCCCAACAGTAAAGATTGGAGGGAAGGACATTAAGGTGGCGTGGGTGGAGAATTTCAGAGGAACAACTTTATGTTGTATGATACCTTAGCCCCTCTCCCACGTGACTCATTTCTCCCTCTCTCTCTAGTGTCTGCTGCCTGCCCAACCTGCGCTCCTACGGACCAGACCTGTAATGCCACCACTAACATCTGCGACTGCAACCTGGCTTTGTACACAAAATCAGGTACAATACACAGTGTATCCTCTTCATAGAGTCAGACAGCTTATCGGCACCACATGGAGTAGTTTAAGTGCCTCTCACTGCATGAGATGCTCATCTGAGCCTGAGACCCTTCTCATTATACACACACATCACACGGGAGGGGGTTTCTGCCCCATATAATGCAGAATACTCCTCACACAAGTTCTGCTTCCTGATAACTGACAAGAAGATTCCTGTTTCAATGAAATTGTTGTTGAATACCGTCAGAGTGAGGACAACTCCCAGGGTGCCGTTTATTACACACAACAATCACTTTTTGGGGAAACAAAGTGGCCTTAGAGATGTTGGGAGGTGACAGTCTCCACCCCTCATTCTCCAGTGAAAGCCATGTGTACTGTATGTGTCCTGTCACTGCAATGGTGTCACACTGACTCTCTGTCCCTTTACTCTGACTCTCTGTCCCTTTACTCTCAGCGGCCCCTCCGACCCCTACAGTTGATTGTACAGGTGGATCCATGAATCTGTACATATCAAAATGCCAGTTGGAGAAATCCCAATACAACTCCGGCACCCTGCACCTGGCTGGCACTGAAGCTGGCTGTACAGGTGGAGAGAAAAATGTAGATAACGCTCAGGTGACGTTCAGCGCCCCGCTGAGGACTGGAGCCTGCGGCAACACTGTAGTGGTGAGTGCAAATAGTATCATAGAAAAGTATTTTCACTGGGGACAGGCATGAAGGGGTTTGGGGTATCTTATCTTGTCATGTAGTGACGTCATGTCACTATAACGTGCCTATGTCATTATTTTCAGCGGTGTTATATATATATATATATACAGTGTTCGACTAACCTATACATATATATATATATAAAAGTAGGTCACTAAGTTTCTCACATTTGACACAACATTAGAAAGGAGGGTTACACCATAACATCAGCTGGTGGTGTTTTCAGAAAGATTAAACAATAACAGGAAGAAATACACAATCTCCCTAACTTCCCCCTTGAGAGTCTCTTCCAATCTCACTAACTCCTCCTGTTGACCAAAATCACACGCTGAGGCAGGAAACAGACCCAGTGTTACCCCGTTACCTGGGGTAACACAGGTACCCCAGTACCTTGATCACTTAGCATCAATATGACAGTGATATCACCCTGATTGGGGCACAGACCCCACTGTCTTGATGTTTAGTATCAATAGTGTAAACAAAATAATTTTCACACAAAGAAATAATTTTCCCCAAATATAAAAATGTTTTACTCGTGTTATTCAGGGTGAGGATCTGCAGCCCCGTTTTAGAGTTAAAGGGATATTGCATTTAACTGAGGGGTGAAAGGATATTGGCTGTGCACTGACCCTAATTATACAGTTATACATTGCTCTGTGAAGTACACCCCGCCCTCTTGTGTATATTGTAAAGATGACCTGTGATTTTCCTCCAATAAATGTTTATTTGTCTCTTATACACAGGTAAATGGAAGTCATGTTGTTTTCTCAAATAAGTTGTACATTGAATCCCAAGTATTGCAATATCCTACTTTTTCAATCATACTCAAAAACAATGTCAGTATAAGCGTCTCCTGCGCCTTCCCACTGAATATGAAAGTTGCACTTAATGTCAGCCTAAACCCAGTGATAAGGTGAGTACCCCCTGCAGCCCCTTGTATTCTCTGCACACAGTGAGCAGGACAGGGATAAAGGCAGATAGCCAGCTCCCTATCAGCACCACTATCTGAGGAGCAGTTTCATTCATTGTTACTTTCTACCTTTTCTGCACATGCTTGCCTGTGTTGATACTTTCATTGACAAATGACTCGGAAAGGGCAAATTCTCTGACACATTTAAGCCATATAAGGAGTTTTGCAAATCTCTGCTCACTGCCATAAAAAAAATACATGGAAACTCACCACGTGTTTGATTTAAGCATCCCAAGTACAGAAGAGTGGAATGGGGTTATCACTATTTGGCTGAAGGGTCACATGATCACTGCTCTGATTTACTGACTATTTTAGGGACTTTGTTTGCTGCAACTTTTTAAAATCAAAATGTACTAAATATTTCAGCCCAGTGTATGTGGTTACATATCGTTCTGTGAGTTTCATGTTTCTGCTTTTGTTTTGTGGTTTCGATGTGTGCCCCTTCTAATCCTGCCCTTGTAAAATGCAATGAATGGTAAGAGAGTCACTTTAACACACGCCTCTGTGCATCATTGTCTCCAGGCATTATTTGTGCAATGTTGTGCTGGTTATCATGGTGAATGAAGTGTGGAGCTGGTAAATAAAGTAATAAAATAAGTTAATGTAAGGAGATACTTGCCATGCATATTAAAATTGAATATACGAGTTTCCGCATGTCCATGTATTGTGCACTGATAAAAAAACAAATCCCACTAACATATAAACTGGCTACCTGAGAAACCCAAAGTATTCAGTTATTAAAGTAATATTCCCTGTCACTATATCATTCAGTACTTGTATCCTGACACGGACTGGAACACGTGAGCTCAGTTACCAGTCTGTAATAGTGAGTTTAGGTTCCTGGTGTTGCAGATCGGTTCTCATGTTTGATTTCACATTTCAGCACCGCACAGCTGACTGTCCCAGTGGAAGAGGGAGTGGTCACCGTAACAATGGCAGCTTACAGAAACCCCAGTTTCACTGTCCCAGTGCCCGCCGACGCTGGCCCCTAGCTGACTGGAGCAGGAAATGTATATCTCGGTGCTGATCCCAAACTAAGATCCCAAAGTAAGATCTCTTTAATTTAAAAAAAAAAAAAATAGAGAGAAGAGAATATGGGACCATTTCAGTGTCAGATGGGCAGGGTAATTATTTTGGTTAACAAAATTATTAGTAATAGACAGCATGGATTTATGCCAAATTAACCTTATTATTTCTTTGAGGAGGTACCCCCTCTTCCCCCCCCCCCCTTTTTTTTTCTCTTCCCCTATTGTGTTTTCTCCTGCCCCTCTGGTACTTTCTGTAACACTACATTATTTTACTAGCATGACGTGATATGCACAGCACCCCCTACATTTCCTGTTATAGGGGTTCACTTAAAAACTATTTCCTATCAGGGGGTTTATGATGTAAACGGTTGAGAACCATTAGTGTACACTGTACACAATAAAGGAAACTGGTCTCTGAAAATATTTGCACTTGGATTGAAAACTGGATGAAGGATAAGCAGAAAAGGGTTGTCAGAAATGGAAACTTTTCAGATTGGGCTAAAGTTGTAAGTGGAGTACCTCAACAATCGGTTCTAGGGCCACTGCTATTTAACTTGTTTATTAATGACTTTGAGGTTTGCACAGAGAGCAAAGTCTCCATCTTTACTTACTACACTAAATTATGTAAGGTAGTAAAGTCAGAGCAAATAGTAAAGCAGATACTGTAGTAAAATCAGAGCAAATTTTATTTACAGAAGGATTTGGATAAACTGAAAGCTTGGGCAGGTAAATGGCAGATGAGGTTTAATACACATAAATGTAATGTTATGTATTTGAGATGCAAAAATAATCATGCTACATACTGTACAACTCTTTGATAAAGTCTCTTTGCAGAGACGAATCGTGTCAGAGTATTACACTCTGTATGTCTAACTTTCTTTGGATGAATAAATATTTTTTTTTATCTTTAACTGCGCTTGGTTGATTCCTGATTCCGGAAAGCAGTGACCGCCACTCCTACTATTTTTTTTACACTATCTATCGGCTGGAGCACGCAGCATCGGCGTTCTACGGGGGCGTTGTGGCATAAATCAGCAACACCAGGCGGACACGGACAGTCTCTCATGAGCACCGGCCAGTTGATCGTCAAAGTATGGGACACAGGGTGTGGAGAGGAAAGCAATGGAAGACTCCGTGAGTATCTTGTGGGACGTACTGCAGCGACGTTTTCACGGACACTTTGGACTGTTTTATTGCTTATTAGCCCCCCACCCTGGGTGAGTCCATTATACACACTAAGGACCTTTACAAGCCAATATAGTTTATTTACCCCTATACGCTGATACAACCGAGGGAATCAAGATGACGTTTTTTATATTATACATCTATTGCATCATTGCTATTGATAGATCACCAGTATTTGAGGTTTATTCCTCTTTGTTCACCTACATACAAACTAAATTGGCCAAAATTAGTTTGACCATTGATTGAGAAGGATTTGGGCGTACTGGTAGATAGCAGGCTTAGCGATAGTGCTCAATGCCAGGCAGTAGCTGCAAAGGTTAGTAGGTTACTATCATGCAAAAAAACAGGATGTGGTTTGAAGAGAAGACATTTTGCCACTACAGATGCAGCGGCCGTTATTCGAACACTTCAAACGTTGTATACCTCGGAATACCCACATCACGGCGCGTGATTTCTTCCAACCGTACCGTACCTTAATAAATGCATTTCAATTAGAAAAGCATTGTCTAAAAGGTGATATTTATTTATTTATAAAAATGTTTTACCAGGAAGTAATACATTGAGAGTTACTGCTCGTTTTCAAGTATGTCCTGGGCATAGAGTTATGATGACAAATACAAGGTTACAAATGCATAGTTACATTACGTGAACAGGTTATTATACATTATATACAAGGCATTGCATGCACAGTAAGAAATAATATATATTATGAGCGTATGAAACAGTTACAGACCAGATTAAAATGTGAGACAGCCTTAGTTTTGAAAGAACTTAGACTGGTGATGGCTTTGAGAGTCTCCGGTAGGTTGTTCCAGTTTTGGGGTGCACGGTAAGAGAAGGAGGAACGACCGGATACTTTGCTGAACCTTGGGACCATGAAAAGTCTTTTGGAGTCATATCTCAGATGATAAGTGCTGCATGTTTTAGGGGTGAGGAGCTTGTTCAGATAGACGGGTAACTTGCCCAGAAAGTATTTGAAGACAAGACAGGAAAAAGATGAACTTTGCGCCTAGACTCAAGTGATGGCCAAACTAGTTCTTTGTGCATTTCATAGTGATGTGTGTTGTAGTTGCATTGGCTGACAAAGCGGCATACTGAATTGTAGAGGTTATCGAGTTTGCTAAGGTGAGTTTGGGGTGCCGTGCCATAGTTTATCATTGGCATTAGCATTTGTTGTGCAATACACTTTCTGATCAACAGACTTAGTAACTATTTACAAATATATTGAAGGTCACTACAAGGAACTGTGGAGGGAATGCTTCATCCCAAGCATAGTACAAATGACACCTGGTCATACATTGAGATTGTATGAAAGGTGATTTCACCAGCAGCAAAGGAAAGGGTTCTTTATAGGAAGGACAGTTAAAATGTGGAATTTGCTACTAATGGAGACTGTGATGGCAGATACAACAGATATCTTTAAAAAAAACGTTAAACATCTTTTCAGAAAGGAATGGTATACAGGGATATACCAAAAGGTTAACCATAGGAAGGATGTGGCTACAAGCATTCATCTAATTGCCATTATTGGAGTAAGGAAGGAATTAATTTATTCCCCTTAGAACACGTAATAAAAAATAAATATATATATAACGCACGTTGACTAAATGTAAAATAGGTTGAACTCTTGGAAGGATGTATCTTTTTTACATCTAATTTACTATGTAACGTTGTAACTTCAGTATATGTCAGGATTCTGGTTTTATGTTTTAACTGAAAAACACTCGGGGGGGAAAAACACCACCTGACCACTAGATCACCTTGCAGTTCCGGTGAAAACCAATAAAAACAGATATGAAACATTATTCTCTTTTAAGTTCCATCTCTTGCAGCAGCCCAGGCACAGGTACGTGAGAAAGGAAACAACATGGGATTATAGAAATTTAACAAAAGTGCACTGATAAGCACAAAAGTCAAACAGATTGTTTAATTTAAAAAAAACACCTGAAAAACAAAAAACATTGATTTTCCCCCAAAAATCAAATAAACACCAAAATCCGTAATCCCTATTTACTATATGTATTGAGTTTCTTAGATTTGACCCAGCTAACAATTCATGGTGCTAATACAGTGCCAGTCAATGGCAGTTGCCGCCAGATGAGCATTATACTTATATCCCTACACCATTTTACCTGTAAATGGTGGAACATGTGGCACCATTAATTCCCCTCACCACCACTACCTGTTCACCTCACTACTCTCAAGACCTTTGTTCCATTGACCTCTCTGATCTGGCATCTTACCCTGAACGCTGACCTCTCTTCTCTCCTCCCATCCTCTGATCCTGACAATATTATCAACTGTTAAAACTTCATCCTCTCCTCTCTTGACATTTATGCCCCTTCTCGGCTCGGCACACCATGACCATGGCGAAATTTACAAACACGCTTTGCACTCTCTCCTCTGAATGCCTATCGACGAAATCACACACTCGGGCACTCTCAATTTATCCTCTCCTGTTTTAACTCTACTCTCTCTAAGGCCAAACAACTCTACTTCTGTTCACTCATCAACACTCAAAAATCCAAACCACACGGTATTTTCTCTGTACTTGACTCCCTCCTTCTCCTCCCACTTTCCATCCTTCCATCACTTCTCCTCAAGTCTTAGCCGACTACTTTAAAGGCAAGATGGATGTTATCCAGAAGGATATTCCTTCTGTCCCTTCCCCCTCTCTGCTTCTACCTAAACCACCTTCTTCCAATCTTGACTCCTTTCATCCTGTTACAGAGTTGGAAGTTTCTAAGCTGAGTTTATCTTCTTCCTCTACCACATGCCCTCTAGTTCCTATCCCTTCACACCTTATCAGAACTCCTACTACTATGCTACCTGCCCACTCTCATCCATATCTTCAATTCCTCACTGTCTCATCCTGCTTTGAGCATGCCGTGGTTACACTTATTCTGAAAAAACCACCCTAGACCTTTATGTGCCTTACTAACTACTGCCCTGTATCCCTCCTGCTAGAACGTATACTGTTCTCCCGTAAAATAATTTCCATAATTCCCATGCAGTCCTGGACCCTTCACAATCTGGCTTTTGTACAGCTCACTCAACTGACTGATCACTAAAGAAGCCAATGATCTACATGAAGCTAAATCGCAAGGCCATTTTTCACTATTAATCCTGCTCGATCTCTCTGCTGCCTTTGATACTTTTGATCACTCTCTTCTCCTTCATATTCTAAACTCTGTTGGTATTCACAAAAAAATATCTAGCCTGGTTCTCATCATACCTCTCTCATCGCACATTTTTGGTCTGTTGGCAACATGTCTTCATCTTCTGTTGATTTGCACTTCAGGGCTCAGTTCTGGGACCTCTTCTTCTGCTCTCTCTCTACATACTATCACTTGGTGACTTCATCATGTCTTTTGGCCTTAGGTATCATCTCTACACAGATAATACAAAGGTATATCTATCCGCCCCTACACTCACACCTGCAATCAAAGCCCCAGTCTCCTTGTGGATGGCGCTCTGTTGCCTTATACTTAATATGTATAAAACTGAGTGTGACAGTAGGGGTAGATGTGACTGATTTTAATTAAGTTCAAGCCCGCCATTACTCCTACCAGTCAATAATACATTTAGATTATCAATCTATCTATTTACACTCGTCTGGGGCATGTGCATGTGAACTGTGATATATCCAGGGGATATGAGGCCTCGCCGGCAGTCCTGCGAGTCCCTGGTGCGGTGCGGTTACTCTAATCCCATCACCTGGCTGAGCAACAGACCCCGCCCTCTCTGCGTGCTGATTCCACCCACTCCCCCCCTCCTGTAGGTGAGAACAAAGGAGCGCTGATATCCGGAGAGGAGGTGCAGTCCCTGAAGAGATCCAACGAGAATTGCTCTGCTGGTCGAGCCTAGGTGCTGGCCATGGGCGCATGCGCAGTGTGTTGGAAAGCCTCCGGTATGTACAGTACGTTGCGTGCCCAAATTCTGCAGGGTCTGCTGATCTCTTCTCATCTGGATGATGCTTTGTACATGTGAGTCTCAGTCTGCACACTTAAGCGACTTCAGTGGGTAGAAGTTATTTCTAATGTGGTCAGATTGCTGTTGGTTGAGTTTTGCTTTTGAGCTTATTCTTTTTGAGTTTGGTATGACTGCTTTGCAATTAATTTATAGCATCCTCCTCCAGTCCCCGATTGTTTAATGTCTGTGTATGTTGGTGTTTCTCAGTGAGGTAACACCTTGAATTTCTCCCCACTTGCTCGGTATTGCCCTTTATGTAAAGTACCCCAGATACCAAACAGTTCAAGTAGTTCCTCCCCAGCAGCCACATACACTGCTAGTGGTCGCCGCCCAGTTATTCACTATTGGACCTTCTATCTCGCACATGCAACATACATTGCAGTGATTGAGAACCCCTCAGGGGTTCCGCAGCTGCCGAAGGGTGAGAGCTGGGATAACTCTCCCTGCTGTCCCAGACACGGCAGCACCGCCACGAAGCAGTGACACGGCATCAGCAGCAGCAGAAACCAGCAGCTCAAAGCTCTTCCCTCTCCCTGCTTCTGCCACTTCCAGCTGACAGGAGAGAGGAAGAAAATTCAGAGCCGGCTCTCTTAAAGACACAATGTGTATTACTGTGTGTGTCTGTGTGTGGGGGGGGGGGAGGGGAGTGTGTGTGTGAGAGGGGGAGAGTGTGTGTGTGAGAGGGGGAGAGTGAGTGTAAGGGAGAAAGTGTGGGAGAGGAAATGTAAGGGGGAGAGTGTGAATGGTGGGGGGGGGGGGTTGAGGTTCCCCTGAATTTCAGAATCGAAATTCTGGGGTTTCCCAACAAAAATAGTTTGAAAACCACGGATACATTGGATAGCAGACTACTACTAGTTTACGACGAAGAATAGCAGGAGCGCAAATCTCATCAGGACATAGAGGGGATAAATAAAGACAACAAAATAGTGCAATATTGTCAAACACAACAATGCAGTCAATGTTGAAGTTTCTTTAAAGTTTGCACTCATGTGTTGAACGTGATACACAGGCGTTGTGGTTGTTAGAAGTATTTAAAACCAGAGACAGAACATGAAACCCAGACAGAGCTCAGTGCACATCCAGTGAAACTTATACACGGTACAGTGCCTAAATATATATGTATAGATATCTATTAAATAAAATGGTCTTTTAGTTTAACATTTTGGCCAAAGTGTTGTAAGCCCTGAGCCACTACATGGCAGACCACATCTCAAGGGTCCCTAACACTAATATCAATTCTTAATAACCTGTGTATTACAAAGAAGAATGATTTATAATAAATCTGTCAAAATTAGTTGTATAGTTCTAAGTCTGATTGAAGCTTTTATTAACCTATACATTACAAGGAAAAGCACTCTGTATTAGATTTGTCACAATCATACTGCAAGCAAGCAAGTTCCCCAGAGAGTGGGAGATGCTATGGAGTGAGCTTTTAACCATTTAAATGTGGGAGGGGTGAGCTTCAACAAGATAGGAAGCGCCACCTTCCAATCAGCTAAGACCAGCTGAACAAGAATTGTAAAACATACAGGACACCTGCAAGCTCATATTAAACCCCCAAATTAACCACAACATATATATAAGCATATAAGTGTCACAGAGGAGTGCTACTGAGCATGGCAATATATATTTAAAACCAGAGACAGAACATGAAACACAGACAGAGCTCAGTGCACATCCAGTGAAACCTATACACGGTACAGTGCCTAAATATATAAGTATAGATATCTATTAAATAAAATGGTCTTTTAGTTTAACATTTTGGCCAAAGTGTTGTAAGCCCCTGAGCCTCTCCGGTCTTAAATATATGGGAATAGAGCAAGTGTCTGCCCACTGGAGGGGAGGAAATAGAACTGTGCCATTATCCAAAAGGGAATCCTTTTGGATACATCGGCTAAAGACACTGCAACCAGGAGGCCTAAATGTCGATTTTGACATAAATGCCTTCTTGGTTTGATATCATTATAACATATATTTTGTGATTATATTATTTCTGGTCTATAATTCCCCTTGGTTTTATATTTTGATTTGTCTTTTTAAAGTTATATTTTTTTAAAGTTTTAAGTTTTAATATGTTTTAATTATATATTTTCTCTTTGTTTTGCATTTTAGATATCCATCTAAAAAGAGATCATCCATTTGAAACAGATTAGATGTATACTATGTGTAGTTTGATCAGAATAGGATACCCTAGATAGATTGTATTGCACATTTTTGCCACTGCTGCTCTGTTTGGGTATATGTATATGTAACAGTGTTTTCCTGGGCCCTTCTGATCCTGACCCTATATGTGAGAAACTGTCCCAATTACATGTCTGTGTAGTGTGGTGCACCTGCTGGCTCACAGGACTCCTGAGTCTCCCGCTGGATGTTGTTGGGGATATCACCATGACAGGCATCTGAGGTAGTGTTCTGAGTCCTACTCACATTTGGTACAGCGCCTCCACCCCATAAGGATCCCCACGGTAGCAGGGTGGAGTTTCTGACGGGGAACTCCTAGGTGCACCTTCTCCCTGAGTAACTCCACTCACAGGCAAGAAGGGTCTTTTCATAGGCATCTTTATTGACCTGTCTTTTGGCAGACTGCCCATCACAGCGGCCGACACATAGCCGAACATCTTGTAGTGGCACTCCATTCAGAAGGTTGCTCCTGTACTCTAATTAAGTTGTCTTTCCACCTCTCCCCTAAGGGAGACCACCAGCTGTGCCAGATCCCTGGACACAGTGTGTACTCAGCTTGTCACTTGCCACTTGCCTCTCTGACAGACAGACTTGAACTGCTGCAGACACTTCACTCTGGATGAACATCAGGACACAACCACTAACTTTAGGCAGTGCTGTGCAATATATAAGCTCCAGAAAGACCCACCTCTGTGTCACTAACAGTGGACACAAAGCATGCTGTCACTTCCTTTGCAACAATCTTACACATCACAGGGGTTGAGGGCAAACCTCCATGATAACTACTGGCAAACCTGCCCACTTAACAGGGATTACAGCACAGCAAGGGAAAGATATGTAACACCAATTTTACACATGGCTACATATATATTTAGAAATAATTATAATACTGCAATGTATACACACATGCAGAGATAGCCTTGGTAACATGTGAATTTATATATAAAAGATTTTGTGTGTGTAGCCCTGCTTCTTACTGAACACAGACCGCTACCATATGCTGTATGACCTGTAGGCTCACAGGGCCTAAGCCTCTGCCACGGAGAGCCTGGGGCACGCGTAATACTAGCTAATACCTGATACTTGGTGCAGCGCCTCCACCTGCGACTGCTCCCGCCAGAGGGGGAGTGGTTCTTCGCAGGACACTTATGTACATCAACACACACACAGCAATATAACCAACCAACTGACTTTACTAGCATGAACGGGGTTGCGTGGTTCTCTCGCATCAACAGGTGTTCCTCCCTAGAGGAGACACTATCTAATGCGTCTCACAGGACGCTCACTTCCCTCCTTCACCGGGTGATCCCACCCAGTGTCCAGTTCCCCAGTCCAATATATTGCCGCTCCCACCCTCAAGTGAGATACTAGGCCTATATGTGTGACTGCGCAGCCACTGTGTCCTGAATAAGTGATGAGATAGTTGGTGCACTTGTGGTTTACCTGCCGGGCACTCCAGTACCCGGTCCTGCAAAGGTCTTCACAAAGGATCAGTGGGGGTCGAGGTGACGTCGACTGTAGGCGTCCGGGGCGATCCCACCCAGACACGCGGCAGCACGGCAGCAGGGTCTGAGCCCAGACCTCCTGCTGGATAGGCAATGTCTCTGTTAGCGATCACGTAACACAGTAAGGGAACCGGAACCTATCTAGGGCCAGTCCCTATCTCTGCTCCACTCTACTGGGGCTCAGGGCCTAACTGGGCCTGGGGTATAAGGCCTAGGTAGGGGCTGAATGCCTCCTTACACCGGAGCTCAGTCTCCTTCCTCCTCCCGCTAGCTCTGACCAACGTGCACGCCCTTCGACCCAGTTAACTCCCCTTTCTACCGCCTGATTGGTTCTCGCGCGTCACGGGGTCCCGCGGGGCTGCTAGGACCCGTATTTCCCTGGGCTCCCTCCCTATCATAGCTCTCCTCCTTCGCGGGCTTTTGCAACTATGCCCGCGCATGCGCAACCTCCTGCCCCGCCAGTCCTGCGCCTGCGCCAACCTTCAACATGGCGGCGTCCTCTACGCGGAACCTCCGATATCGGAGCGTTCCCTGCACTGTGGCAATCTCCCACCCCACAACAACAACAACAATAGTGACTGAGGGGAGCCTGGCTACATGTGTATTGTATAAATGATTGTATGACATACATAGTTACATAGTAGATGAGGTTGAAAAAAGACGTAGGTCCATCAAGTTCAACCTATGCTAAATTTAGACAACAGATACTTTATCCTATATCTATACTTACTTATTGATCCAGAGGAAGGCAAACAAAAAACCCCATTAAGGGGAAAAATTAATTCCTTCCTGACTCCAAGAATTGGCAATCGGATCCCTGGATCAACATCCTTCCCATGTATACTTATTTGGTATATCCCTGTATACCTTTCCCATCTAAAAAGATGTCCAACCTTTTTTTGAACAAATCTATTGTATCTGCCATCACAGTCTCCATGGTTAATGAATTCCACATTTTAACTGCCCTTACGGTAAAGAACCCTTTCCTTTGTTGCTGGTGAAATTTCCTTTCCTCCAACCTTAAGGGATGGCCCGAGTCCTTTGTACTACCCGTGGGATGAATAGTTCTTTTGAAAGCTCCTTGTATTGTCCCTGAATATATTTGTATATAGTTATCATATCCCCTCTTAGCGCCTCTTTTCTAATGTAAATAAATCTAATTTAGCTAGCCTCTCCTCATAAGTTAGAATGTCCATCCCCTTTATTCATTTTGTGGCTCTTCTCTGCACTCTCTCTAGTTCCATAATGTCTTTTCTTAGGATTGGTGCCCAAAATTGTACTCCATATTCAAGGTGTGGTCTTACTAATGCTTTGTAAAGGGGCATAATTATATTTACTTCCCTTCCATCCATTGCCCGTTTGATGCAAGATAAGATCTTGTTTGCCTTTGCAGCTACTGCATGACATTGGGCACTATTGCTAAGCCTGCTGTCTACAAGCACTCCTAAATCCTTCTCCATCAAGGATTCCCCCAATATATCTCCATTTAATTTGCAAGTCGCCTTTTTATTCTTGCATCCCAAATGCATAACCTTACATTTATCTGTATTAAACCTCACCTGACATTTACCTGCCCACGTTTCCAGTCTCTCCAAGTCCTTCTGAAGAGAAATTACATCCTGCTCTGATTCTATTACCTTACACAATTTAGTATCATCAGCAAAGATGGAGACTTTGCTCTCGATCCCAACCTCAAGGTCATTAATAAACAAGTTAAAAAGCAGGGGTCCCAGTACCGATCCCTGAGGTACTCCACTCACGACTTTAGCCCAACCTGAAAAAGTTCCATTTATGACAACCCTCTGTTGTCTGTCCTTTAACCAGTTTTCAATCCAGGTGCATATATTATTACTGAGTCCAACTTTCTTTATTTTGTACACCAATCTCTTGTGTGAAACCGTATCAAAAGCCTTTGCAAAATCTAAGTAGACCACATCAACTGCATTACCCTGGTCTAAATTCCTACTTACCTCCTCAAAGAAACAAATAAGGTTAGTTTGGCAAGATCTATCCTTCATAAATCCATGCTGACTATTACTAATAATTTTGTTTTCCATTAGGTATTCCTGAATATTATCCCGTATTAAACCTTCAAGTAGTTTCCCTACTTGTAACCATGTATTATTTGTTTTAATCTGTGCCCAGGACATACTTGAAAACGAGAGGTAACTCTCAATGTATTACTTCCTGGTAAAATATTTTATAAATAAATAAATTGAAGTCAGGCTTACAGGTCTGTAATTTCCCGGTTGTGTTCTAGCTCCCTTTTTAAATATAGGCACCACATCTGCTTTACGCCAATCTTGTGGTACTGAGCCTGTGGAAATGGAGTCCTTGAATATTAAATATAATGGTTTTGCTATTACTGAGCTTAACTCCTTGAGAACTCTTGGATTATGCCAAATTTATTGTTAATTTGTCAATTTGTTATTATAATGTTAGACACATAAGATATATGTTGCACTTGCCAATTTGTTATTATGGTATAGATGCTAGACATGTATTATACAAAAGCAACACTGTTGAGAGATATGCATTTTTTGTGTGTGCAGACTGCTAGGTACACACATGGATTTGGATAGAATCCTAGGATAGCTGTGTTACAGCTCAAATCGCGACTGCACATAGCGTTCAGAGCGCGATTAGACCCTGAACACACGTGATGACGCGTTGGATGACGTCGGACGTAATGACGTCACACGTAGCGTGCCGCAATTGAAACTGGAGGCGGCGGGTTACTTAAGGGAAACAGCACAGAAGGTTAGATTATCCCCTGAGGAAGACTATAGAGTAGAAACACGCGTAGGGTGAAGTCGTGGATGACAGAGTGACCTGGCTGGTGACATTCAGAGTGGAGGACTGCATCGCTCAGCTAAACAATTGCTAAATCGGCCGTGGAGCAAGCTGTTGCTGTGTGGAGTGCTACCTTTCCATTTGACCCAGGGTGGTCTGAATGCCTACCACAAAGGCACTTATGTAAGTGTAATACTTTGTGTTTTTAATATTAAAAAGCAATATTATACTATTTTTGCTTTTTCCTTCTGTATGTGGATTTCCCTTCCTTCCTATGGAACAATATTGGTGTTGATCCGGAGCATCTGTCCGGTTATAACAAAAGTTGGTTACTTCTAACAACCACAACGCCTGTGTATCACGTTAAACACGTGAGTGCAAACTTTATAGAAACTTCACCATTGACTGCATTGTTGTGTTTGACAATATTGCACTATTTTGGTGTCTTTATTTATCCCCTCTATGTCCTGATGAGATTTGCGCACCTGCTATTCTTCGTCGATTGCTGGTTGGTTGGATTTTGGTCTGAATCCTGTTCCGGGAGCTGCACTTTCTAAGGACAGTATATATATTTTTTGTTTCTTTTTGTTAAAAGTGGTGTTATTTGCACTTGTTTTTACCTTGTATCACTTACTACTAGTTTACATATTATTTCTCTTGTCAGCTCTTAGGAATCTGTGTTTGGTTAAATGTTCTACATTGCCTCCTTGTGTGAGAAGTTGTTAGCTGAGATCATCCGTAAATCTACCTTATTGGCTGCATGAACTGCTCTGGGAGGAACACTAGAGAACTGCAGTAGATGCAATTCAGGACTATTAACCCTTGCTGGTTCAAAGGAAGCCGTCAACACACTGTTTTACATACAGTAACCCCTTTGGCTGTGAAGGTGTTACATGGAAGTGCGTGCAGATCTTGCATAGCGTGAGCTGCTGCTGAGACTGGAAATCCAGTGTAGCCAGGTCCCCTCTGGCTCCCCAGACATTCAGTTCTCTCTCCCTTACCTGCGACAGCGTGAGGGCAGTTGCAGGGGTGATCGAGTCACCGGGGGCTCCCGGCGACATCAGCTACAGGGCGCCGCCATCTTGTGTGCGTTTGCGCATATGCGGAAGCTCATGCACGCGCAGTATAGCCCCAGATGCGATACGGCAGCCATTACAGGGAGTGAGAAGAGGCGCTCCACAGTCAGGGACATCCCCCAGTTCGCACAGGCACAGTTAGCAGCGGCGGCGGCCATTACACAGCGCGCACGAGGCCCCAATGTTAAAGAGAGCCACCAAGGACTACAATTCCCAGCAGCCTCTGGGGACTGCACTTTCACCCTGGTCACAGGCAGCCAGGCAGCCAATAAGGCTGACAGATTCTCATACTGCAAAGTTACAACAAGCAAAGGTCATCTGCGCACCCGGTAGCAGGAGCACCGGGCAGGTATTATCCAAGTCACCAAGTGCACCACCTATACACTTCATCTTAATGGGCAGCGCTGTCCCACACGTGGGTGGGGTTGTGGGACTCTTGGGACTTTGGGTACAAGGACTTTGGGAATACTGTGTAAGGAGGTTATAGCCCAGTAAGGGGCAAGGTTATAGCTGCCAGCTAGTGGCAGAGTGTGGCATATATATCGTTGTGCATACTGATGATGTTGCACTGTTAAAGTATGATACTCTGTGTTGTGTTGCTATACAATATGATGTGATGTGATGTTATTGTGTTATTTGCTCGTTCAGTAAACCTTTTAGCCATAACCCTGGTGTATGTGGTTTCTGGGTGGGTTCCTATGCTAGGCCCATTCTACATTCCTATAGAATCCTACATAGGTGGAGGCGCTGACCGACGAGAACGTTCCAGAGGATTCACCCCAGGCTCTCACTAGCGGAGGCTCAGACCTCCTGTGAGCCTGACAGGTATACTGCACCACACCTGGTAACATATAGGTTCCCCCTCACATACACTCTATATGCGATTGGGTGGGGGAATACCCGTTACACAGTAATATCCGTGCCTCTGTTCACTTCTTCCTCATAGTCTTCTACCTACAGCAACATGGAGTGTTCTGCTATGTGGTTCTGCTTCTCCCTCTCCTTCTCAGCTGGCTATACCAGGAACTGGCTGCTTCTGTGATTTCACACAGCAGTCTCCGATTGCTGGAGACATGCTTGGATTGTATTCTATTTACAAATGCATCTGAATAGATGAACACTGTTCCCACATCTGCACCTGAATTTACTCTGTTTATTACATTCAGTCCCTCTTGTCTGTGCATCACTATACTTTACAATTACTGTGAACATTTTGGAAGATCCGGTTTCTCCCTGAAACAAGTTCTTACTTGCAAGCACTGGTTATGAACTCTGGTTCTATTTTGTGAAAATAAATACAGAATGGTACTTTACACTTATGTCCTCGTCATGGATTCACATAGCCTTCTTACATTGGTTTGTGCAAGAGTATAAAATATTAGCAGTAGCCATAATTGGTAAATCACCACCCTTTGAATTATTTTATAAGTGCAAAAGTCCCAAGGGTTTCTTCCTTGTAGTATGTTCTGCTTGAGGGGGATGACTTGCTATGTAGCACTGAATACCAACTGTACCCAGCATGTCAAACAGTCTATAATTGTGCTCATTCATACATTTTAATACAATAAATGTATTTCTTTGAGGAGAGGCTAGCTAAATTAGATGTATTCACATTAGAAAAGAGGCATATAAGAGGGGATATGATAAATAGGTAAACATGGGAAGGGTTGATCCAGGGAGAAATCCGATTGCCAATTCTTGGAGTCAGGGAGGAATTCATTTTTCCCCTTAAGAGAGTTCATTGGATAATGTGTCACTGGGGTTTATGGTCTGTGCTTCATAGTGCCCAACAGATATCTACAGTATTACAAGCTTAACTGCACAGACTATACTGACGGGTCTAAAACTATAGCACCATTAGTCCTCTGTGAGGCTTAAACAGCCTACCACTGTATGCACTAGCACAGACTGTAGAACTTAAAGCAGGGGTGTGCAAACTGGGGGGTGCAATACTTTTTTTGGGGGTCGTGGCTCACTTACCCGGCTTCAGTCCATGCGTCTACATGGCAAAATGGCGTCAAAGGACGCCCCAAACATGCCCTGTTTTAACTTTAGGAATTTGTGTACATGCACACAGTATAATTCCACCTTTTTATTATCACAATATATTTACATTATTAAGCTATGAGCGTTGTGCGTTGTCTTTTTTTTCTTTTTACATGTCATCCAAGATGTCGAGCCATCTATTTTGATCAGCAGCAGACTCTCACATTGTTGTATAAGGTTATCTTTATATTGTTTATACAGTCACTGACCTGTAATTTATTTAACCTTTGGTGCACTTTATTATTGTGAACACTATCACATTATTCTTATAACTCTCTCCAAGACTTTGGTATTGAAGTGTCACAACTCACAACACAATTTGGTGCACAGTTTCTTCTTGTATTTGTTATTAACCTAACTGTTAGTGTTGGGAAATTCATTTCTCTCTAGTCCAGATAACATTCTTCACAGGAATCACTAAGATTCGTTTACAGTTGTCTGCCCATATATAGGCACGCCATGTCGCTATAAGGCTAGCACGTAGTAAGTCACCTGGTCGCTCGTCTTATTTTTTATTTCTGTTTAGTCCTATATTGTTCTTCATACCTGTATTTGTCCCTTCCAGGAGCCAATTCCATCCCAAGAGAAAATCATTCATTGTCCTATTTCTGTCCAAACAAGTTTCTGTCCTGTCAATACAGCTGGTCTCAGTTCTGCAAGCCGCCGCCGCCGCCTCCGCCGCTCCAGTCCCAGACAGGTAGGTGAGGGCGTCCTAGTGTCCGGGCGCTCCGATGTCCACAGGCTCACTCACACGGCTGTATCCACTTCCACCACAGGGGGCGACTCCCCCAGCAGGGAACCCACGAAGTTCAGTTGAATTTAACAGAAGTTACAATCCCTCACTGTTGGCTATTGGGCTCAGTACCCATGGCTTACCAGCTGGGACTGGAGGGGCGGCGGCGGCGGCAGCGGCTTGCAGAGCTGAGACCAGCTGTATGCTGCAGTGGTAACGTGACCCAAACATGCCCTGTTTTAACTTTTGGAATTTCTGTACATGCATATAATACCACCTTTTTATTATCACAATATATTTACATTATTTCGCTATGAGAGTTTTGCGCTGTCTTTTTTCTTTTTACAGTTAAGTTAACACTTATTTTATATAAATGTTTAACTGGCTAAATTGTTTGATTGGAATATATCTATACCAAGTTTTGTAGCGAAATTGAATAAAGGAAGGAAAATAACAAAAGTGAGGACATCTCTTTAGGAGAGTACGGCACCAATAGAATCCAAAATAACCAATATAAGGCCCAGGAATCTATCCGTGGGTAAGTAACATTAAATTGTTACACAAGCAATTGGAACACAATTTTTTACCAAGGAAAAATAATGATAAATAAATAAATAACAATAATAGGTGGTGCCACGTCCCCCTTTGCTTAGGGAGAAATGAGAAATGTCGGCTGTAAAACATTATACGTGAAATACTTTATTCTCTGTTGTACAGAAAATGCAATTCTAAATATGATGTATGTACCTCTAATAAAGATATTTGTGACAAAAATAAACATTGTGTCCCTGATATCATTTAAAACACTTATATATAATGTCAATATATACTGTGTGCACGTCCTCTCCCTGTCAGTCTGGCTGTGCACACTCCCTCCCTGTCACTGTCTGGCAGTGCACCCTCCCTCCCCGTCACTGTCTGGCTGTGCACACTCCCTCCCTGTCACTGTCTGGCTATGCACCCTCCCTCCCCGTCACTGTCTGGCTGTGCATACTCCCTCCGTCACTGTCTGGCTGTGCACACTCCCTCCCCGTCACTGTCTGGCTGTGCACACTCCCTCCCTGTCACTGTCTGGCTGTGCATACTCCCTCCGTCACTGTCTGGCTGTGCACACTCCCTCCCCGTCACTGTCTGGCTGTGCACACTCCCTCCCTGTCACTGTCTGGCTGTGCATACTCCCTCCCCGTCACTGTCTGGTTGTGCACACTCCCCCCGTCACTGTCTGGCTGTGCACACTCCCCCCGTCACTGTCTGGCTGTGCACACTCCCTCCCCGTCACTGTCTGGCTGTGCATACTCCCTCCGTCACTGTCTGGCAGTGCACACTCCCTCCCCGTCACTGTCTGGTTGTGCACACTCCCTCCCCGTCACTGTCTGGCTGTGCACACTCCCTCCCCGTCACTGTCTGGCTGTGCACACTCCCTCCCCGTCACTGTCTGGCTGTGCACACTCCCTCCCTCACACTGTCTGGCTGTGCACACTCCCTCCCCGTCACTGTCTGGTTGTGCACACTCCCTCCCCGTCACTGTCTGGCTATGCACCCTCCCTCCCTGTCACTGTCTGGCTGTGCACACTCCCTCCCCGTCACTGCCTGGCTGTGCACACTCCCTCCCCGTCACTGTCTGGCTGTGCACACTCCCTCCCCGTCACTGTCTGGCTGTGCACACACTCCCTCCCTGTCACTGTCTGGCTGTGCACACTCCCTCCCCGTCACTGTCTGGCTGTGCACACTCCCTCCCTGTCAGTCTGGTTGTGCACACACTCCCTCCCCGTCACTGTCTGGCTGTGCAAACGCCTCAAGTCCTCAAGATGCTCCAACAGGTCAGTTTTAAAGGATATCCCTGCTTCAGCACAGGTGGCACAATCAGTGGCTCAGTCTTTGACTGAGCCACCTGTGCTGAAGCTGGGATATGCTTAAAACCTGACCTGTTGGGGGGTATAGAGGACCGGAGTTGGGAACCTCTTCATTAAGGCAGGGGTGCGCAAACTGGGAGCCCGTGAGATTTTCCTGTGGGGGCGCGGGCAGCTGCAGAGGCCCCGCACTCTTCCCCAAGGCATTTAATTTAATGCCGGGGGAGTGCGTGAGGCCTCTGCAACACTCCACTTACCTTGATTCAGCCGACAGTCACGCGTCACCATGGCAACGTGACGTCACATGACCCATCGCCATGGCAATACGGCGTCAAATGATGCCGCGGGGTCATGGCATGACATCACATAACCCCCACACGCCGGAAAGCAAGGTAGGGGTGGGGCACAAGCACCAGGGTGATCCGGCGAGAGGGCACAGCGCGAATAGTTTGCGCACGCCTGCATTAAGGCATCACCCAACAAACCTCAGTTGCCCTAATAAGAATTAGAGAGGATGAGTGACGGTGCTCCTGGATCTAATATGAACTCTGTTCCTGGTCCAGCATCATTGTCTGGTGATAACTGGGAGGGGACACTAACTGGCCTGACATTGGTGCGGATGGCAGACTGCTATTTATGCCGTTATCAAACTACCCAGGTCAGTTTTAGGTCCCCACGAGTAGGTATCCTGCTGGGGTCTAGACCTGTGTACCTCCTCCTGTTACAGACCTCGGCCCGACACAAACAGGCACCTTCTCGCATACAGACTGGCAAACACTTCTGGTGTCCGGGAAGTCCTTAAGTCGCTTCACTAGAGGCCCGGGGACCGCCAGAGGCAGTGACCCCTCCACTGATATGTGAACATATATGTAGCCAGGTATCCCCATGGCTACTAATCTGCCCTGCCTATCACATAAGACCTGGTAACAGCGCAGGCAGTGTTAGGGTTAAATCTGTCCTTGCTGCAGCAGTAAACAACTCCTTTGAGTGACAGGGGGGTAGTCCTAAGGCCTGGGTACTGCCCTATCAGGGACTCAGACCTAGGACCCTCCTCTGGAAACAAAAAGGGATGCAGCCTAAATTGAGTTAGTGAGTTGGAAGTGTGGAGCCAGGCCTCTGGTTCACCTTCCTTCCCCTCCCTCAAGGGAGAGGGAACAGCTACCCCATACTCCACCAGGGAGTATGGGAGTCAAGAATAGATCTTTGGAGCCTCAAGCCCTGGGGGCTGTAAGTAAAGAGTATGCTGATATGTATGCTGTAAGAGCTGTCAAGATCCCTAAAAGCCTGTCCTGATTATCCCCAAAAAACACCGGCGGATGCATTGAACCTCCTGTGAACCATACAGGTAGCACCAACCCAATGTAACAGCAGTTATTCTCCCTAAGGCTGCGAACCCGCTGCGGCTGGCGGCGCGCACGGCCGCGGGCCACCATGCCCTTGCCCGAATGGTCCTTGCCCCCGCTGCCACCTTCCGGCAGGGCTGACTACGTACTGTGACGCGTCAGCCGGCCGATGCTGCAAGATCCTAGTGATTTTCAGCGGTGACGCGTCACGTGGTACGCGAGTCGGCCAATGGGGAGGAGGGGAGGGAAGGAGCTAGATGGGAGGCGCCTTGGGCGGGGAGCAGGGAAGGAGCTGCGGGTTAAAGTGTGTGTATATATGTGTGTGTGTATATGTGTGTGTATGTGAGTGTGTATGTGTTGTGTGTGGGGTTGGTGGTGGGGGGGTGGACGGCACCATGATCAGATCCCGTCCCCCCCTCCCACTCAGCTGACTGTGGGAGCGGGGCCTTAGCCTTAATGTGGGGGAACATGGGTTTTATATATATATATATATATATATATATATATATATATATATATATATATATATAAATGGTGCACATCAAACATATACAGTATTAGCAAAAATAGCCGTGTACAAAACTGAGACTGTCAACCCTACATTACTAACATCAGTACAACAAAAAGGGAATTAAATCCCAATCAGAGTTGAGACCATATGGTGTTCTAGTTTTTAAAATGAAAATCCAATAAATAACTTTGTCATATTACCTCCTCTGATGGGATTGGGAACATGTTCGTAGCCATATATGAAAATGTATCTACACTCCCAAGACTACAATTTGTGTAATGTTGTGAAACTGGATGAGTGAGATCATTTTTACCAATAAGTCGCAAATATTCCATAATACGAACCTTAAGGGCTCGTGTAGTAATAATGTAGGGTTGACAGTACCAGTTTTGCACACGGCTATTTTTGCTAATACTGTATATGTTTGGTGTGCAACATTAATGTGCACCATTTAGTATATACCTGTATCTGTGCAAACATTTTGCCACGTTATTACATCTATTCTATATATATCTGGTAAGAATAGGGGTGTGCATAAACTGGCATGTCCTTCTCTTTTTCTTGAGGTTTCCTTGGCTACAGGATTGTTCACTAGATTTTTTTCTCGGAGCAATATAGTAATATTTCTGAGTATGTTGTTATATATATATCTTTTTTTTTTTATAAAATAATTTATTTAAATTAATGTATTTTATATATTTGTTTAATCACATTGGAAATAATTTCATTATTAATTCATTCATTATTATACTCCATTAAACAGTTTACTATTTATAGTTTATATATATTCACATACATATAGTCTTTATGCAGCTCCTTTAAACATCTTCTTTTCCGTTCAGGATATTGTTCATTAAGCACATATATATTGTTTGCTCTTTATAAGCATAATATACATCTATCTCACCTTAGGTCTATTATTAGAAATTGCGTAACGATATACAGGTTTTCCAGGGAAATGCTTATATAAGTGTTTATCATTAGGATTTAAGAGTGCAAGGCTAGGTATATGCCTCCTCTTTTTTAACATGGTTTGTTATGTTTAGGTATATTCTTTCCATCTAAATACTTTCTCATCGGGAGTGTTAATGTTAATGATATGATTGTTAATAAAGTTTGGTTATTTTGAAGTCCCGTCAATGCGCGCTGACGTCACCACATCTGCGTCACTCCTGACATTTCAGGAAGCAGACGAGAATGGCGATCTTGGTGCGCAATGCCGGTATTTCTATACCCCGGTGAGTATTATTTTCATTCACCTTGATAAAGAGCTTTGCTCGAAACGTGTAGGTGGGGGGTTGTTTGCCCCATTATGCTGCTTTTTTAAGGATCCAATAAATTTACATATATTTTTTCTATGGGTACGCACTCTACTTGAGTAGTGCTTTGTTTTCTTACTATCTTTCAATTTACAATAAAAAACAAACTACTGGCCACTAACCCATTAATCACCTTAGTGGTTAGTAACCGCTATAGTAATTAAGGGGTTAATCCCCCTCCCCCGCTACCCACCCGGGAGGCCTAACCACCCATTGTTGAGAAACATTGGGCTGTTCTACAACTTTATACTGAACTAAAGAAATATACAAAAACTGGTCCAAAATTTTTATGCAGAAGGGCCAAAACAATTGGGCACCATCTATCTCCCAGCCTGTTTAGATCACCCACTTCAACCACTGTTATTTTACCATCTGGTGGCAGCTTTCAAAAATGTGTTAATTGCCGTATGTGCAGATACAGTGGTGTGAAAAAGAAAGTACACCCTCTTTGAATTCTATGATTTTAATATCAGGACATAATAACAATCATCTGTTCCATAGCAGGTCTTAAAATTAGGTAAATACAACCTCAGATGAACAACAACACATGACATATTACACCGTGTCATGATTTATTTAACAAAAATAAAGCCAAAATGGAGAAGCCATGTGTGAAAAACTAAGTATACCTTATGATTCAATAGCTTGTAGAACCACCTTTAGCAGCAATAACTTGAAGCAATCATTTTCTGTATGACTATATCAGTCTCTCACATCGTTGTGGAGGAATTTTGGCCCACTCTTCTTTACAACGTTGCTTCAGTTGATTGAGGTTTGTGGGCATTTTTTTATGCACAGCTCTCTTAAGGTCCAGCCACAGCATTTCAACCAGGTTGAGGTCTGGACTCGACTGGGCCATTGCAACGCTTTGATTCTTTTATTTTTCAGCCATTCTGTTGTAGATTTACTGGTGTGCTTGGGATCATTGTCCTGTTGCATGACCCAATTTCGGCAAAGCTTTAGCTGTCGGACAGATGGCCTCACATTTGACTCTAGAATACTTTGGTATACAGAGGAGTTCATGGTGGACTCAATGACTGCAAGGTTCCCAGATCCTGTGGCTGCAAAACAAACCCAAATCATCACCCCTCCACCACTGTGCTTGACAGTAGGTACAGCTCAACCCCCTTATAACGCTGTGCTTGAGGTCCAAAGAATCACATCGCGTTATAAGCGGATCGCATTTGAAATAAAGTACAATTGTATGCATTGTACAATAAAGTATTTAAGATACCAATAATCGTGTTGTAAAGTATTCATACATACGAAAATTGGGAGCCACGCTGCATAGCGTTATAAGCGGATTCGCGTTGTAACGGATCGCGTTATAATGGGGTTGAGCTGTATGAGGTGGTTGTGCTGATATGCTGTGTTTGGTTTTTTGCCAAACGTGGCGCTGTGCATTATGGCCAAATATCTCCACTTTGGTCATGTCTGTCCAAAGGACATTGTTCCAGAAGTCTTGTGTTTTTTTCAGATACAACTTTGCAAACCTAAGCTGTGATGCCATGTTCTTTTTAGAGAGAAGAGTTTTTCTCCTGGCAACCCTTCCAAACAAACCATACTTGTTCAGTCTTTTTCTAATTGTACTGTCATGAACTTTAAAATTTAACATGCAAACTGAGGCCTGTAGAGTCTGAGATGTAACTCTTGCTTTTTTGCAATTTCTCCGAGCATTGCACGGTCTGACCTTGGGGTGAATTTGCTGGGACGTCCACTCCTGGGAAGATTGGCAACTGTTTTGAATGTTTTCCACTTTTGAATAATCTTTCTCACTGTAGAATGATGGACGTTAAATTGTTAGGAAATGGCCTTATAACCCTTCCCAGATTGATGGGCAGCAACAATTGCTTCTCTAAGATCATTGCTGATGTCTTTCCTCCTTGGCATTGGGTTAACACACCTGAATGCTCCAGATCAGCAAACTGCTAAAACTTCGGCTTTTTTTTTTTTTTATTACTTAAATTTTTTATTGAGCATTTTTTGTACATACAAAATAAGGTAAACAAAACATACAACGCAAAAAAGGGGGGATACAGTAATACAAATAAACTGGTTGTGGGACAATAAAGAAGAGGGAGATCGGGGAAGGGGGGAAGGGGTAGCATTTGTAACAATATAGCACTGCACAACAATTTAAATACCACATGTGTCACTCTGTTCCAAGTATTCTAATCTATATATGGGGATATACCTGCGTGGCAGAACCAAGGAGCCCAAATCTCAGAGAATTGCGAGGTAGAGCCGTTCAGATAGGCTGAGAGTTTTTCCATATAGACTATATGCCAAATGTTGTTATTTATTTGGTTTAAGAATGGGGGGGGCAGGTTGTTTCCAATTTTTGGCAATTGTACACTGTGTAGCGTTTAAAATTTGGGATATTACTCTAGCTTTCTTTTTGGAGATATTGGTCATTGGTTTTCCTAGCAATATATATACTGGATCGTGTGGGACAGAGATTTCTAGAATTTTGTGTATTAAGGTGAACACTTCCGTCCCTGTTTGTTGGATTTTGGGACATGACCAGAATATGTGCAGTATATTCCCCACTTCACCACAACCACTCCAGCACAGAGGGGAAACGCCTGGGAGAAAAGAGTGCAACCTGGCAGGAGTCATGTACCATCTGAATATTAACTTGTAAATATTCTCCTTAATGACAACGCATGATGAATTTTTGGAAGCAGCTTCCCAGATGTCTTTCCAGATATCGAGATCTATAGAGACGTTAAGATCCTATTCCCAGGATACCATATAGTTATCGGGGGTTTGGTTGCTCTTGATAGAGGATAAACTGTGATATATTCTGGAGATAATGCCCTTTGTGTGGGGCTGGTGTAGACACCAGTCCTCATACAAAGTTAAAGCCTGGGGTTGGCTTGGTTTGTAGACTGATTGGATATAATGCCTAACCTGAAGAAATCTGAAGAATTCGGAGGAGCGGATATCATGGTTTGTTTGTAGCGAAGTGAATGGGGGGACTTTCCCTTGAGTGAGAATATCCTTAACTATTGTGAGTCCTTTTTGAATATATATACACAGAGAACACCCACACAGCTGAGCAATAGACCAATGTGAGGTGCTAACAATGTAAGGACAAGAATGTATCAAGGAGAAAAAGAAACCTAGTATGCAAGCACTCTGTCACAAATGAATGTATAGTGAATGTATTAAAATACTTTATTGTATCAATAAATTAAAAAAAAAAGGGGGGTTTAAAATAAAATGTATGTCAAACAGTACGTGACTGTCATTTATAACGTAACTCTGGTAAGTTAGGTTGATTTAACATATGGAGATCCCTGATTGATGTTCAGGATCTGTTGCTATTATATAGCTGCCTATAAATATAGGAATGGGGCCGTAACGGAGCCACTATGTAGATAATGTCTTATCCCCGTAGGGATGGATCAGAACATGTAGTAATTAACTCTGTAATGATGCGTTAATGATCCGTGGCAAGGGTAACGAAGATAGATCCAATCTATGTGACTACCTTTATATGTGATCAGTACAGAACCAGTGGGTAACCTCTTTGTCTGTTTGGTGAGTATAAGGGTTATGCGGATAGTATTTGAGAAAAACCCGTGTAATAGTTCCCCAACCCCCCACTAGCCTGTAGGGTGATATAATGTGCACAGTGAGGTGACTTTGGTAATCCTCACAGTGTAGTCATCAAGCAATAACAGCCAAATAGTACTGATATATACTCTCGCTAAGGCTAATGCAGGGGATAATAGTATGTCCCCCAGGGATGGTGTACAGCTAATCTCCTGTATCGGAGATACTACTGTATGGTAGGAACCCTCATAACACTTGCCCAAGGAGGGTGACAAACAAGTACAGTATATATATAACGAGATTCACATCCAAAATTAGCATAAGTGAAGGGAAGCTCCTCCAGAGAGTCGGAAGCAAAGCGGAGCACAGCCTTACGTAAGGTAAGCAAGGGTAGACAAGGGTGGTGACTAAAAAAGTTAATTGAACAGACATGTGCAGCTGATGGATCCTCTGACACGTTTCAGCCCTCAGGCCTTTGTAGCATAAGTGAAGCACTAAATAGAGCCTTAGGCTAAGGCCCCGCTCCCAGAGTCAGCGCACCTGCGCTGCTGACAGGCGGTGCGCTGAGATACACAGACCGCGATCTGCGGTCTGTAGGGAGCGGGAGCCGGAGCTGGAGGTGGGCGGGAGGTGGGAGGTTTGATCGGGAGGTGGGCGGGAGGTGGGAGGTTTGATCGGGAGGTGGGCGAGAGGTGGGAGGTTTGACAGGGAGGGGGGGCGTGGCTTGAGCGGAGGGACCCGCTACTCTCCCCCCCCCCTCCCTCCACGGACTCGGGCTGGAGCTGGAAGGTAAGTTTAAACACACACACGCAGGCACTCATTCATACACGCACACACGCGCACACACACACACAGGCAGGCACTCACGCACTCATACACACACACACGCGCACACACACACGCGCGCACACACAGGCAGGCACTCACGCACTCATACACACACACACACACAGACAGAGGCAGGCACTCGGGCACACACACACACAGACAGGCACTCACGCACTCAGACACATACACACACAGACAGGCACGCACTCAGACACACACACAGATAAAGGCACTCACCTGCTTTCACTCCACACTCCTCCCCGCTCCCCGAAGCCTCTCCTCCTCCCGCAGCCTCCCCTCCCCATTGGCTCACAGCCACACACGTCACGCGTCAAAGCTAGAAAACACCATTCTCTGGTGTCTTCAGCGGCTGACGCGCTACAGCGTGTAGTGCTCTGTGCAGCCAGTGGGGACCGGGACCGGCTCGCGAGGATTCCCCTGCTGGTGGGGAACTCGCGACCCGCCGCCCGCGCCAACGAGCGCAGCGGGACCGAGGCCTTATTAGGGGGTATACAGTGCATCATACGCAAAGCACAATTAACATTGTAATACAGTAGTGTAATGAGTTCATATTGAATGGGCTTCGCGATTAGAGTTGCTGTTGCCCTGGAGCCTCATGAAACAGTAGCTGAAGCCTAGCTAGTTTCTGCAACGGAGAGGCAGGTATCTTACATGGCGGTACATGTGAACCCGCGGTCCACGCACACCCCTCTCCCCCTTCATGGAACAGGACGCTTCAGTAGTTAAAAATACTTATTGCTAGCCTCAGTTGAATACTCAAAACTCAATGCAGTGGCTGGTCAAGTGCGACCACTGCGTATCCCAGCAGGCTTTTGTGAGTATTTAAAACGGAGCGCAAAAAGGTTTTAGCAAAGAATAAATTCAAATGCCGGTACCTAACAGCTGATATAACTGGCGTCCCATTTCAACAGAATGCTGTGCGGCAGGTAACTTGTGATCTGTTACCCACGTGAACCCCTACACCCGGATACAGGAGTATACGCGTAAGTATATCAACATATACACGTTAGGGAGATGCACAGAAAGAACATTGACTGTGAACCGTATAGAGTGATTGATTGTCCAATTAGGGCAACCACAAGTATATAATATACCCACTCCTAGCTAATAGAATATCAATGAGGCTACCAATAAAAGATTCTAATAGTGCCGATAGAACAGCTAATGGATACGAATCATAGGTTAAGTACTGATGCCGTGTGGTGGAGTCAAGGTAAATCCCGACCCATCCCACACCCCCACTGGGCAGGATAAGGATGTCTAGATCACGGTAGAGCACATAAATAAAACTATAGATACATAGTCCCCTATATCAGCGCTGATCATTTATATATCAGCGCTGATATGCTCGAGGGTATGCCTATCTAAACAGTGGGCTTGAGGAAACAGCCCCATGTAGCAGGTGGAGCAACAAACAACAGCAAATAGCGCACGCCAGGGAGCCAGGTGGAATTAAAAGTTCAATGTCCTTTATTTCAGTGCATGACTGATGACAAAAATACCCCCATGGGGACAAAAACGCACCTCCTACGCGTTTCGGACCGGTAGGTCCTTTATCAAGGAGTCTGGCATATGAAGCAATTATGTCTTATATACCCCTAATCTAATCAACAAAGATATGACATACCTGTGAGAATCGGGTAAATCCCTACTACGCCTGCGCGTGACATCACGCCGGGCGCCACCACTCCAGGCCCCAAGGCCTGTGGGTAAAAAGCGCCCCCCCCCCGTGCTGCAACGCGCCCGCTGACATAAGGAAAATAGCCGACACCAGGCCTGTGAATCGGCAATAGGTCCCGCCCCCCTGACATCACATCGAGCCCCGATTGGCTGATGCGCGCCGCCGGTCAACCAATGAGGAACCAGGCTGATCGGAAGGCACGCCCACCCCCCGGGACTCCACGCAATGCCTCAGGCAAGCGTGAAAGTACTAAAAATGTGTAATAAACTAAGCAGGATTACCGCAACCTTTACATCACCATAGGTAACTGTATAATCCTAACAATAAGCTGCTGTATAATTCTTATAACAACAGACACGGCATCCTACGGGTATTGGACTCACATTGCTCCATATCCCATTAAAAACAGTACACAATATAAAAACCATGTCACTGAATACATACTTAAGTGACAGTACAGTTAAGATAAACAAACCAACAGACACAACTTTATTACCCACAATGGTTTAGCTAAATATCCCTACATAACAATAATCGATCGAATAAAAAATCTGTATAGTTAAATCTCCATGGAGTAATGAAAACGTGGAAGGATGAATCAACAATGTTACTTGCTCACTTTATCACTATTAAATAAACAATATTAAGCACCGTAATCGTATGACATTCTGTTAGTGTGCAACCAAATTACTTGTACCGGCGCTAATAAACACCTTAATATAATTAAGTGCAATAAACAAATGCAATACTTAAAAGGGATGTGTATCCCAGAAGAACACGCTTCTCCACCTTCCAAGGAATATGTACAGATTCCTTACATGAGAAGACTTGATCCACAGGGGGGGGGGGGAAGGGAGCGGTATTCTCAGGAACACACTCTGTCAGGATGATGTCGGTGTGGGGTATACACAGAGAGGGGAATGGTATACCCCACACCGACATCATCCTGACAGAGTCAGACCACTGCCTGTTTAAATCTTACATGCTGTAAGTAGGAATTGCATTAGAGCCAAGATTCACCCATTCTCCGCTTGTCTTAACATATTGCACTATCACTGTGTTTATATTTTTTATTTCTTGGTGTGTTCCTGAGAATACCGCTCCCTTCCCCCCCCCCCCCTGTGGATCAAGTATTCTGTTAGTGTGGACAATCTACATACTTGATATCTATATCTATTTATCAACAAACAGTACATGAGGTTAAGAGACAGCGGGGCCTTGATAGAATCAATAAACTACTCCCCCTATTTTAATGTTTGAGGAAATGGCTAAGATTCCACTCAATGTTCAGACCGCAGGGAGTTCTCGTTTGTAGCATAAAAATCCAATATGTCTCCCTGCCCAACACATTGAGCAAATCGCCCTTTCTCTCGCTAGCAAAAACTTTTTCAATACCTCTCACAGTCAGCCCTTAAGAAGCGTTCATACGTGAAACGCGCGCATTGGCCACTCTCTCATACACACGCGGGAAGCTTTTCATTTGAAAATAGCACTCTGGCGATAGCTTTACTGCTACCTCTATCTCAGCTCCCTCCGTGTATCAGAATACAGTGATTCTGCGGGCTACACTTTATACCGCAGGATCCACCTGCTATATGGGGCTGTTTCCTCAAGCCCACTGTTTAGATAGGCATACCCTCGAGCATATCAGCGCTGATATATAAATGATCAGCACTGATATAGGGGACTATGTATCTATAGTTTTATTTATGTGCTCTACCGTGATCTAGACATCCTTTTCCTGCCCAGTGGGGGTGCGGGATGGGTCGGGATTTACCTTGACTCCACCACACGGCATCAGTACTTAACCTATGATTCGTATCAATTAGCTGTTCTATCGGCACTATTAGAATCTTTTATTGGTAGCCTCATTGATATTCTATTAGCTAGGAGTGGGTATATTATATACTTGTGGTTGCCCTAATTGGACAATCAATCACTCTATACGGCTCACAGTCAATGTTCTTTCTGTGCATCTCCCTAACGTGTATATGTTGATATACTTACGCGTATACTCCTGTATCCGGGTGTAGGGGTTCACGTGGGTAACAGATCACAAGTTACCTGCCGCACAGCATTCTGTTGAAATGGGACGCCAGTTATATCAGCTGTTAGGTACCGGCATTTGAATTTATTCTTTGCTAAAACCTTTTTGCGCTCCGTTTTAAATACTCACAAAAGCCTGCTGGGATACGCAGTGGTCGCACTTGACCAGCCACTGCATTGAGTTTTGAGTATTCAACTGAGGCTAGCAATAAGTATTTTTAACTACTGCAGCGTCCTGTTCCATGAAGGGGGAGAGGGGTGTGCGTGGACCGCGGGTTCACATGTACCGCCATGTAAGATACCTGCCTCTCCGTTGCAGAAACTAGCTAGGCTTCAGCTACTGTTTCATGAGGCTCCAGGGCAACAGCAACTCTAATCGCGAAGCCCATTCAATATGAACTCATTACACTACTGTATTACAATGTTAATTGTGCTTTGCGTATGATGCACTGTATACCCCCTAATAAGGCTCTATTTAGTGCTTCACTTATGCTAATTTTGGATGTGAATCTCGTTATATACTGTACTTGTTTGTCACCCTCCTTGGGCAAGTGTTATGAGGGTTCCTACCATACAGTAGTATCTCCGATACAGGAGATTAGCTGTACACCATCCCTGGGGGACATACTATTATCCCCTGCATTAGCCTTAGCGAGAGTATATATCAGTACTATTTGGCTGTTATTGCTTGATGACTACACTGTGAGGATTACCAAAGTCACTTCACTGTGCACATTATATCACCCTATAGGCTAGTGGGGGGTTGGGGAACTATTACACGGGTTTTTCTCAAATACTATCCGCATAACCCTTATACTCACTGTGACGGGAGCTTTGTGACAGGCTATTAATAATACACAAAAAAAATATATATAACTGGGTTGAACTGGGACGAGACTTAGATATGATAAAATATAATTTATTCCTTGATAAAGATGAACACACGAGATATACAAATAACAGGCAAAATATGGACACTTACTTAAAATGGAATGATGAAACAGTCATATCTGGACTGGCAGTTCATACAGCAATCTTCATAATCATCAAGACACCAAAGACATGAAAGACAATAGCCATAGGCTGAGCCTGGTTTATATACAATTATTTCCCATTGAACACAACCTAAACCCAGCCTCTCTCATAAATCAGCGGTGAAGGTGACAGGTTTCCTCAGAGTAAAACTCCTCCCACCCAAGGACGTTTACAAACTGCTTGTCCTATCTAAATAACTTCATAACTTCAGTTCAGTAATACTTACTGGCACGCGAGCCATATTAATACATTCCGGCCCGCGTGACGCTCCCAATGAGACTATATTACCATGTAGTACTAAAATTAAGAGAGATATTAATATCTGGCTCTTAGTATCTGTTAGATATCAAGTGTTTAGAATCATTATTTGTGGCTTGGTCCCACGAATACACATATGTAATTTTTAGCGTGTTCAGCCGAGGACATCTCATAATATTCTTATATTTAATAAGGTCACTCATTCTGATCTCCTAAATCAGAGGTGTTTGTAAGTGTGAGTTATAACGCTCACAACCCACTCCAGCTTCCTGCAAACCGGTATTAACATACTGTGCACCAAAACCCCCATCAATAAATTTCTTTGAAGCAGGGACCCCTGTGTAGTGGACATTTGTCACCTGGTGTTAGATTTCACACCCAATGTGGGGGAACAGCCCTTTGAGAAAGTCGCCCAGCGGTGACGAAACACGTCAGGGACTCTGATAGCGCGATTACGTCACTACGACACTGCGCACGCGCACAAGGCCACATCCAGCGTGGGATTCATACGGCGGCCATTCTTAGTGGACAGGCAAGTCCTTGGACTCCGGTGGACTGAATCCAGTCGGCAAACGGCACCCCTGGCATCCGGTGAGCTGTGACTTCCACAGGCAGCCCTGAGGGAGCCTACAAAGACGGACATTCTGCAGCACAGAACCCGGATGGTGGTGATATAATCACAAATTGCCTTTTATCATTTTACTCTTGTGAGTGTGTTTCTTCCCCCCCCCCCCCCCCTTCCCTTCCCCTTTTCATATTAAAAACACAGTTTTATGCTATGGGGCGTGCGCTCTCTCTCTTTTTCTGTTTTTAGATATCCCTGGATGTGGTTTATCCCATGTGAGAGCAGCCGGAGAACCCCTTTATCAGCATCATTTACCTTTATTCATGGACTAACATCAAAAGGACTGGTTGGACTTTATTTTTCCTTCTTTGCACTTTTGCACATCTTTTATACCAAGTTTATTGTGTTTTACCATTTTGTAAATTGATATATATATATGTATTTTTATTTTTATTTCTTGCACATTAATCACAAGAATTAACTTTATACACTTTAGTCACTTATTAGGTTATTAACACTCGCAGTTCTACTCTGGCGCTACAATGTTTGTTCTTTCATATATATATATATATATACAGTGTTCGACAATCCTATACATTTACTCGCCCGGGGCGGGTGGATTTAACCCCCAGGCGAGTAACTATTGGCCCAAGCAGCACACGTGTTTTGTTTTTTAAATTTTCCCTGCTCGCGCTGAAATTTCCCTGCTCGCGCTGGCTGGAAAAAAAAAAAAAACTCCCCCTACCTGACAGATGATTGGCGCGCGCTCCCAGGCTTTGTGGGCGCGCGGCCAGGCTCTATATGAGCCAGCCCCCAACGAGCGGCCATTTTTTTCCCATGGAGGATGGAGGACACAGTAAGTATTATCTGTGCCTTCCTCCACCTCCCTCCCCTCCCCGGTGCTCCTGCTGCCCGCAGTTATGGTGATGGGAGCGGGGGATGCCCCCTCATGTCCCCGTTCCCCCCCCCCCCCCGCTTCCCCCCCGGTCCCGTGTCAGAGAGCGCGGCGGGTGATGTGAGCGGGGGATGTCCCCGCTTCCCCCCGGTCCCACGTCAGAGAGCGCGCCGGGTGATGGGAGCGGGGGATGCCCCCTCATGTCCCCGCTTCCCCCCCCGCTTCCCCCCGGTCCCGCGTCAGAGAGCGCGTCGGGTGATGGGAGCGGGGGATGCCCCCTCATGTCCCCGCTTCCCCCCCGCTTCCCCCCGGTCCCGCGTCAGAGAGCGCGTCGGGTGATGGGAGCGGGGGATGACCCCTCATGTCCCCGCTTCCCCCCCCCGCGTCGTCCCCCCCCGCTTCCCCCCGGTCCCGCGTCAGAGAGCGCGTCAGAGAGCGCGTCGGGTGATGGGAGCGGGGGATGCCCCCTCATGTCCCCGATTCCCCCCGGTCCCGCGTCAGAGAGCGCGCCGGGTGATGGGAGCAGGGGATGCCCCCTCATGTCCCCGCTTCCCCCGGTCCCGCGTCAGAGAGCGCGCCGGGTGATGGGAGCGGGGGATGCCCCCTCATCCCCCCGGTCCCGCGTCAGAGAGCGCGCCGGGTGATGGGAGCGGGGGAAGCCCCCTCATGTGGGAGCGGAGCAGGAGATGGGCGGGGGAGCGTGGTGGTGCTGGTCATGGCCTGTGTGTGTGTATATAGGTGTGTATATATGTGTATGTGTGTGGGAGTGTGTGTATGTATGTGGGAGTGTGTGTATGTATGTGGGAGTGTGTGTATGTATGTGGGAGTGTGTGTATGTATGTGGGAGTGTGTATTTATGTGGGAGTGTGTGTATGTATGTGGGAGTGTGTGTATGTATGTGGGAGTGTGTGTATGTATGTATGTGTGTGTGTGTGTGTGTGTGTATGTATATATATAGGAGAATGTGTATGTGTGTATGGGAGTATGTGTGACACCAGAGGTACCTCCCCCCCCCCCCCAATCAGTCAGTCACCCCTGCCCCGGTCAGTCAGTCACCCCTGCCCCGGTCAGTCAGTCACCCCTGCCCCGGTCAGTCACCCCTGCCCCCCTCTCTCTGGTCTCCCCCCATCTCCCCTCTCTCTGGTCTCCCCCCGTCTCCCCTCTCTCTGGTCTCCCCCGTCTCCCCTCTCTCTGGTCTCCCCTCTCTCTGGTCTCCCCTCTCTCTAGTCTCCCCCGTCTCCCCTCTCTCTGGTCTCCCCCCTCTCTATGGTCTCCCCCCTCTCTATGGTCTCCCCCGTCTCCCCTCTCTCTGGTCTCCCCCGTCTCCCCTCTCTCTGGTCTCCCCCGTCTCCCCTCTCTCTGGTCTCCCCCGTCTCCCCTCTCTCTGGTCTCCCCTCTCTCTGGTCTCCCCCCTCTCTGGTCTCCCCCCTCTCTGGTCTCCCCCCTCTCTGGTCTCCCCCCTCTCTAGTCTCCCCTCTCTCTGGTCTCCCCCGTCTCCCCTCTCTCTGGTCTCTTTCTCTCCCCTCTCTTTCTCTCCCCCCTCTGTCTCCTTCTCTCTCCTTTCTCTTTTTCTCTCTCTCCTTTCTCTTTTTCTCTCTCCCTCTCTCTTTTTCTCTCTCCCTCCTCTGTCTCTTTTTCTCTCTCCCTCCTCTGTCTCTTTTTCTCTCTCCCTCCTCTGTCTCTTTTTCTCTCTCCCTCCTCTGTCTCTTTTTTCTCTCCCTCCTCTGTCTCTTTTTTCTCTTTCTCTCTCTCCTCTCTCTCTTTCTCTCTCTTCCTCTTTCTCTCTCTCCTCTCTCTCTCTCTTTTCCTCTCTCTCCCTCTCTCTCCCTCTCTCTCTTCCTCTCTCTCCCTCTCTTTCTCTCTCTCCCTCTCTCCCCCTCTCTCTTCCTCTCTCTCTCCCTCTCTCCCTCTTCCCGCCCCTCTCTCTCTCTCTCTCTCCCTCCCTCTCTCCCTCTCTCTCTTCCTCTCTCTCTTCCTCTCTCTTCCTCTCTCTCTCTTCCTCTCTTCCTCTCTTTCTCTCTCTCCCTCTCTCTCCCTCTCTCTCCCCCTCTCTCTCTTCCTCTCTCTCTTCCTCTCTCTCCCCCTCTCTGTATCTGGATATCTTATTTACCCTATATATCTTAACTGTCGTATACTACACCAAAATAACCTATACTGCTTTCTTCCAGATCTGACTCAAGCTTCACACGGGAGACATCGGAACCCCCCCTAACCCAGGAGACAGGTAGGGAACACATTCCCTCCAATGTATAACATTGCGGGAATTAGGTACCTGGACATTGAGGGACTGCGGCTCAGGTAAGATCCCAGGTGGGATTGCTGCTTTAGATATTGTGAAGCGGGGACGTCCAGACACTGGTTAAGGGGTTCAGGAAACTAGTCATCCACACCTGGCTTTTATTTCTAGATCGACACTTACACACACACACACACACACAACTAAATACATTTGTCAAAAACGAATGTTGTTCTGACTAGGAATTTATTAAATGTATTTTAATTTTAATTATATATTTTATTTTAAAGCGGGGTTGGGGGCGGGACTAGGGGCGGGGTTGGGGGCGGGACTAAGGGCGGGGTTGGGGGCGGGACTAGGTGGCGAGTAGATTTTTTGGTTGGGCGAGTAGATTTTTGGGTGATTTGTCGAACACTATATATATATATCCACAAACACACACACCTGTGTGTAAGTAAGAGAGGTTTGCAACCGCAGTATATACAGGCATACCCCGGTTTAAGGACACTCACTTTAAGTACACTCGCGAGTAAGGACATATTTTCAATAGCACTGTGGCAGGACGGCCTGTAGCCGAGGTCAGGGAACAGTCCACACGTGTAGTGTCAGGATAATGAAAACGTTCAGTGGCTTTATTTCTCCACAACATAACATAACATGTGGGTACACTGTCCCTTTAAACCAAAACAAAACCTGCTCCACATTGGGAGAACTGACTAACACACCAGGCCTATCTAGCAGACTGGCTGGCTAAACCATAACCAAACCTTAAGTGTATGTTAAGCAGTCAGGAAAAAAAATGAACAATTCTTACTTTGGTTGAAGTAGTGACTTTGGTGAATCCGTCTGGCTAGCAGACCACATAGCAGTGTGCTCTGGTCTAAGGCAGCCAGCTACTGCCAGTAACAAGATCCTTGTCTACCTTGCTGGTTACCAGGTGTCAGCTTACCTCCTGATTACCTAGCTTCCTCCTGAGTTAACCTTCTGAGTGCTGGATGAAGCACTCAGACATATGTGTCCCAGGCATAACTGATAGGGGTTGACTTCACCCTGTCACATACCTCCCCTGTTTGTGTGTGGCTAGGGTCCCACACGGCTGAAGCCCGACCCTCCACTCCTTCTCTTGACAAAAAATCAGCATTTCCATGGTCCTTTCCAGGTCTATGCTGTATATCAAAAGAGAAGGGTTGGAAGGCCATATACCACCTGGTCAACCTTGAGTTTGTGTCCTTCATGGTGTTTCACCATTTCAAGGGCGCATGGTCAGTGACCAGGGTGAAGTGTACTCCGGCGACATAATGTCTCAAGGCCTCAATTGCCCATTTTACAGCGAGACACTCCTTCTCAATGACGGAATACCTCACTTCCCTTGGGAACAGCTTCCGGTTGATGAACAGTATGGGGTGTTCAACAACATCAAATTGCTGGGACAGCACTGCTCCCAGTCCTACCTCTGAGGCATCCGTCTGGATGATGAAGGGCTCTTTAAAATCTGGGCTCCGAAGAGCGGGGCCCTCTGACAGGCACTTTTTTAGCATGTCAAAGGCGTCTTGGCACTCCCAAGACCATTTAACTTGGGTCGGGGCACTCTTTTTTGTCAGATCTGTTAGGGGTGCAGAAATTTCTGAAAAATTGGGGATAAACCGCCTGTAATACCCTGCTAACCCCAAAAGGGAGTGGACCTGTGTCTTTGTCTGTGGGGTGGGGACTTCCTTTATGGCGGCCACCTTGCTAGCTAGTGGCCTTAATATCCCTCCCCCAACGGCATAGTCCAAGTATTTTGTAGTGGATTTACCCAGGGCACATTTTTTGGATTTGCAGTGAGCCCTGCTTCTCTTAAGGACGTTAGGACTGCCCTTAACCTTTTTATATGAGACTGCCAGTGTCTGCTATAGATGACAAAGTCATCCAAGTAGGCCATGGCATATGTCCTATGGGGTCATAGTACCTTGTCCATTAACCTTTGGAAAGTGGCTGGAGCCCCATGTAACCCAAATGGCATAGTGACGAATTGGTATAAACCGAGAGGGGTGGCGAAGGCAGTTTTGCATTTGGATTCTTCCGCTAGAGGTATCTGCCAATATCCTTTCGTGAGATCTAGGGTGGAGATATACTCTGCTTTACCAAGCGAATCAAGCAATTCATCCACCCTAGGCATTGGATATGCATCAAATCTGGATACAGCATTTACCTTTGCAGATCCAAGCAAAACCTCACCTTCCCATCTGGTTTAGGGACCAACACGATAGGGCTACACCATTCGCTGTGGGACTCCTCGATCACGCCCAATTCCAACATGTCTATTATCTCCCTCTCTACCAGGTCTTTTCGGCCCTCTGGCAATCTATAGGGACGGGACCGTACTTTTACGCCAGGTTCTGTCTCAATCCTATGGGACACTAAATCAGTCTGCCCTGGCAGCTCAGAAAAAACATCTGGGAACTGGTCACATAATTCTAGTAGGTCTGACCTTTGTTCCGTTGTTAACTGCCCTCCCATGGGAACCTGATGGTCATTGTACGTACTACCCTTTGGAAGCTGTGGACCCAAATCCGTCTCTCCTTCCCGAGGGTGGATGAACAGCGATCTCATCGTTTTCCAGGGTTTCAGGAGGTTTACGTGGTAGATTTGTTTACCCTTCCTGGACCCTGGTTGAGAGATCTCATAGTTCACCTCCCCGGTGCGGCAGAGAACCTGGAAAGGACCCTGCCACTTCGCAAGGAGTTTACTCTCTGATGTCGGTAGAAGTAGCATCACTTGGTCCCCAGGTTGGAAGACCCTCAAGCGAGCATTTTGGTTGTACTACCTCTCTTGACGTTCTTGAGCAGATTTGAGGTTTTCCTTAGCAAACCGACCTATCATGTCTAGGCGGTTTCTAAGGTCTATGACATACTGAAGGGTATTCTTGGAGGGAGAGGGCTCCTCCTCCCAGGATTCCTTCAGTAGGTCGAGAATACCCCGAGGTTGGTGTCCATATAGGAGCTCAAACGGGGAGAAGCCTGTGGATGATTGGGGAACTTCTCGTACCGCAAACAACAGGAAAGGGAGAAGTTCATCCCAAGCTCGCTTTTCAGTGTCCACAAACTTCCTAAGCATGGTTTTTAAAGTACGGGTAAACCTCTCTACCAATCCATCAGTCTGAGGATGGTAAACTGAGGTCCGGACGGATTTTACCTCCAATAACTTCAGGACATCCTGCATTAACTTTGCCATGAAATTTGTTCCCTGGTAAGTTAACATTACTTGGGGAAGTCCTACCCTAGAGAACAGTTCTAACAGCCTGTGAGCAACCTGTTTAGCAGTGGCTGATCTCAGAGGGAAGGCCTCAGGATATCTGGTGGCATAATCTACTGCACCGACACACTTTATTCGAGCAAATACCTAGTATGTACCTGGCAGATACCTGGAATGCGCCGCTCCTCACCTCTGACAAGCCCCGTTGCGTTTGCCTTCCCAGCCTGGGTTCATGCCTGGCTGACGGGCGGCTGATCTGTTAAATGATAATGATTAGGATTTAATAGGCTGCAATGCTTCGCGTGTCTACCAGATGGCATAAATTCATGAATTGTAATGCAGTATATATATATATACTGTGCAGTATTGCAGCCAGCGGGAATAAAATGCTTCAATCCCTGCTTGGAAAATACCTCAATGCACTCGGGCAGAAAACAGTCACAAACCTCAATACACCCGGGTATACCCGAATTCGTGGGACTAGCCGAGCTCGAATAAAGTGTGTCGCCAGTGTACAACAACGAGTATAAATTTATGTCCCTTCGCAGAGGGTTCTAAAGGTCCGACCAGATCTACCCCAATTCTCTCGAATGGGACGGCTACTAAGGGCAGAGGGACCAAGGGAGCCGGCTTCTGTCCTTTTTGGCTAGTTAACTGGCATTCAGGACATGTCTCACATAGTTTTATGATGTCACCATGTATGCCTGGCCAGTAAAACCGGGACGAGATGCGGTCCGTGGTCTTATCTCTGCCCAAATGACCACCCCATGGGAGAGTATGGGCTAGGGTGAACACTGTTTTAATCAACCCTTTAGGGACTAGCATCTGTCGAATGACCTCCCCTGTTTGTGTAACCTTATTCACACGATGTAGGATGTCATTCAACAGTTCAAAATGTGGAAACAATCTTACACCTTGTTCATCCGTTATCTTGTTATTGACCTGTACCACCTTCTCATATTGTCTAGCCAGAGCTGGGTTTTCCCTCTGCCTCTGACAGAAGTCAGGAAGATCCAGGTCTGGCAAAATTCCCGTATCTATCTGTTCCCCACCCTGGCCATCTCCGGCCATGACCTGCAGTCCTTTGGGCTGACTTATGTTACCAAGAGTCCCAGCCTTTCTTAACCAGTCCTCTTTTTCCGCACGTCTCTGTTTACGTGTCTTTGGGACGTGGTGTCTACGGGGGAAAATCTCTGGGGAAAAAGGAAAGAAGTCTCCAAGCTTCTCCGGTACCAGAGAAGTAGGCTCCATAGGAGTAGGGGCCAACAATGTTTCGAAGTAGGGCCAGTCTCGGCCAAGTAGAACAGGAGCAGGTAGCCAGGGAGCAACTCCCACTAGTAGGCTAGCCTCTTGATCCTTGATACGCAGTAGAATGTTTGCCGTCGGTTATCTCTTTGTATCCCCATGGATACACTCGATATTCCAAGGAGAGTCATAGGATAGTCTGTTGCTTGGAATTAGGCCCTCTAGGATCAGGGTTTTTCCAGATCCCGAGTCCAGCATGGCTTTTACTATTTTCCCCTCCAGAGATGCTGGGACTAACCACGGATTGTGGTCCCCTCGGAGAGAAGCTATGGCAGTGGTTCTGCCATATGAACAGTCCATCTCATCATCTCCTGAGTCCACAAACTCGGTCGTCAGCGGAAGCTCTTGACGGGGTTCGGTGTTTGGACTTCTCCGCTGTTGGATGGGATCCTCCCTTCTGGTTGGTGGTGGTATCCTCTTCACCGGATGGGTGACGGAAGTCCAGTTTCTCGGGTAATACTGTGGGTGGCGGCCTCCCTTGAGTGATCCAATGGCCTCGGACCCGGGACGGGCGTCTCTGCGGGAGTTTTTACCAGGAACCCTCCGAGATGGGAAAGGGTCTTCCAATCGGGTTGACTGGATCTCCCGAGCTGGCGGGTTGTAGACCCCTCGATTGTCTGCTCTCCTGCCTCTGGTATCACCGGTAGCAACTGGTGTTTGCATGGACCGTTCCCAGCTATCCTGTTGGGTGTCATCGCCAAGGAAGTTTTCCACCAAGCGGACCGCTGAATCCAGGGAAAATGCAGCGTGTCTTTTTACCCAGGAGCGGGAGGAGGGGGGCAGTATCTGTATGAACTTCTCGAGCACAAACTGTTCAAGGATCTCTGCCTTGGGATGCTTCTCCGGTTGTATCCACCTGGTACATAAGTCTACTAAGCGGTGGGCTACGACCCAAGGTCTGTCTCTGTTTGTATATTTGACTGTCCGGAACCGCTGTCGGTAGGTCTCTGGAGTGAGGCCTAGGCGATCCAGAATAGCAGCCTTTAGTTGCTGATAGTCCATGGCCTCGTCTGCTGGAAGAGCCTGGTAGGCTGCCTGAGCTTCTCCTATGAGGAGTGGAGCCAGAGTCGTTACCCAGCGATCAACTGTCCAGCCGTGGGCCGTGGCTACCCTTTCAAAAGTGAGGAGAAATGCTTCTGGGTCTTCGGTTGGCTTCATTTTAGGCTGCATCACCGGTGGGTTATTTGGTCTGCCTGGGGCTGGGCCTTCGGCCAGCAGTTGGAGTAGCTTTTCCTCCTGCCGGGCCTGTTGCTCATCCTGCTGGGCTTGTTGCTCAGCTTGCTTCTCTGCTAGCTGGAGCTGTTGCTCAAGGAACTGAGAAAAAATTGTCTCCATTTTTTTTCTTCTGTGTGGCCCTTCACATACAGGGGCCGTCCGACGTCCCACTTCTGACACCACCTGTGGTAGGACGCCCTGTAGCCGAGGTCAGGGAACAGTCCACATGTGTAGTTTCAGGATAATGAAAACGTTCAGTGGCTTTATTTCTCCACAACATAACATAACATGTGGGTACACTGTCCCTTTAAACCAAAACAAAACCTGCTCCACATTGGGAGAACTGACTAACACACCAGGCCTATCTAGCAGGCTGGCTGGCTAAACCATAACCAAACCTTAAGTGTATGTTAAGCAGTCAGGAAAAACAAATTAACAATTCTTACTTTGGTTGAAGTAGTGACTTTGGTGAATCCGTCTGGCTAGCAGCTCACATAGCAGTGTGCTCTGGTCTAACGCAGCCAGCTACTGCCAGTAACAAGATCCTTGTCTACCTTGCTGGTTACCAGGTGTCAGCTTACCTCCTGATTACCTAGCTTCCTCCTGAGTTAACCTTCTGAGTGCTGGATGAAGCACTCAGACATATGTTTCCCAGGCATAACTGATAGGGGTTGACTTCACCCTGTCACAAGCACCATACCCCCGTGTCCACACAAATATAAACTAAACTAACTCACGCCATACCTACATGAGAGGGCTTGTGAACCAACTCAGGGTGACTGTAAAGATACCTGTTGAGGATTTCAGCTCACACAAGGCCATGTGAGTAGTGATCCAGTATATTATGTGTTATCACCACTTCCATTGCCCCATCATTTGG
Source organism: Ascaphus truei (assembly GCF_040206685.1). Lineage (NCBI taxonomy): Eukaryota > Metazoa > Chordata > Amphibia > Anura > Ascaphidae > Ascaphus > Ascaphus truei. Next base: position 34,518,711 of record NC_134488.1, on the reverse strand, counting down.
TTGGTTAAAAGCTTATACACTTGCCAGTGTATATGTTTTGAACTTTAGAACTAATCACTGCCTCAGCATCTGTCTGAGTAGTTTGAAGACTGTATTTTGCGCTCACCTTGTATTGCATTCTTTCTCTCCCTGTGTCCATATGCTCGCTTCGCGAGTACGGACACTTATTCTGCCCTACAGACCGCCGTAGTAGTGATGCGCTGATTCCCATAGCCCAAAAGGCAAACAGCAGATCGCGCATGCGCCTGTCAGCACGACCTGAACAGCAATACTGACTCCCTACCTGTACCAAAGCATCGATAAGTGGAAAAAAGTTAGTTTAAAAATAAAATAAAAAAGAAATAAAACAAACAATAAATGGAAACAGAAATAGTCCTTGGCGCACTATCTGGTATATAAACCTGACAGAAAATGAAGTCCACAGATCTTGGTAGTGGGGATAGTGGATCCGGAATCCAATAGTACTCAAAGTCCTTTGACGTGGTGGAATCAGATCTGTAATTATATGAAAGACAAGACAGCCATTGCGCAGTACTTCTGGTCAATCGTCTACTCCCCCACCGTTGCCAGCTACTTACTTAAAAATAGAGATAAAAAGGCCTCAAAAGGTATCTTTAACTTCCTTCCCGGTTGTCTGATCCCACATCCGTTGCCAGACGATATGACCCTTCTTCTCGGATAGAGGCTCGCACCCACATAACCCGGAATACAAGGAAGGAACAGGAACCAATGGTATAATACCGTAAAATTTAATAAAAGCTACAAGACTAAACAACAGTACACTCACATGCTGATAGTCCCTATGTACAGGATACAACGTGCCGTCCGCTTGCGTGAGAGGGTGCCGGGGTGATGCAGATGGAGGTGAGACCTAGCGTGAATTCAGGGGTAGAAGAAGTGACGTCAGCAGTCACGAAACGAGCGTAGGGTGGAGTTTTACTAGACGTGATACAGAGTGCACGCATGTGGGGAGAAGGGACGCTTTAGCAGTGACGTCATCCGAGGGAGACAAGGCGCTCCGAGTCGCGGCCACGAAGCGGGGATTCACGCTGTCTCACCTCCATCTGCATCACCCCGGCACCCTCTCACGCAAGCGGACGGCACATTGTATCCTGTACATAGGGACTATCAGCATGTGCAGTGCTCGACAAACCCGGTCGCCCACTCGCCAGGTGCGAACGGAAATTGGCCCGTGGCCAGCTACTTTTCCCCCCTGCTCTGCGCAAATTTTAAAAAAATAAAAAAAAAAAAATAACAAAAAAAATATCCTCCTGGCTGATTGGCCAATTGGTCGTGACGCGGAATGGAGCCCTTCTCTGCAGGGGTAATGGCTTCTCCTCGCGCGCGCGGTCCGTCTCCGTCTCCTGCCCGCGCTTCCCTCCTCATCCCCTCCAGTCTCCGCTCCTGTCGGGCAAGAGATGACAGCAGGGGATTTCTCCCCCCATCTCCCCCCCCCTGCCCCGCTTGCCCTCCGGTTCTGCTCCTGTCCCTGTGGCTGCTCGCGCGGGGCAGGAGATGACAGTGGGCGATGTTCCCCCGTCCCGGTTGCCCTACGGTCCCCGCTTTCCCCCAGTGGCTGCTCCCGATGCCAGCAGGGGTGTTCCCCTCGGTCCCCGTGGCTGTCTCCGCTTCCCCACCCCCCCACAAATTTAAAAAAATAAATAAATAACAAAACAAAATATCTTCCTGGCTGATTGGCCGTGACGCGGTCGTGACGCGGAATGGAGCCCTTCTCTGCAGGGGTAAGTAATGGCTGCTCCTCGCGTGCGCGGTCCCTGTCTCCTGCTCGCGCTTCCCTTCTCATCCCCTCAGTCTCCGCTCCTGTCCCCGTGGCTGCTCGCGCGGGGCAGGAGATGACGACAGGGGATTTCCCCCCCACCCACTCCCCGGTCCCGCTTGCCCTCCGGTTCCGCTCCTGTCCCCGTGGCTGCTCGCGTGGGGCAGGAGATGACAGCGGGGAATGTTCCCCCCCCCCCCCCCCCCCAAACCTGCTTCCCCTTTGGTCTCCGCTCCTGTCCCCGTGGCTGCTCGCGCGAGGCAGGGGATTTCCCCCCCCTGTCCCGCTTGCCCTCCGGTTCCACAGAGTGTGTATGTATGAGAGAGAGTGGTGTGTGTGTGTGTGTGTGTGTGTGTGTTTGTGTGTACGTGTAGGACACCAAAGGTACCCCCCACCCCACCCAGTCAGTCATCCCCCCACCCCACCCAGTCAGTCATCCCCCCACCCCACCCAGTCATCCCCCCACCCAGTCAGTCATCCCCCCACCCCACCCAGTCATCCCCCCATCCCACCCAGTCATCCCCCCATCCCACCCAGTCAGTCATCCCCCCACCCCACCCAGTCAGTCATACTCCCCCCCACCCAGTCAGTCATACCCCCCCAGTCAGTCATACCCCCCCACCCAGTAAGTCATACCCCCCCCCACCCAGTCAGTCATACCCCCTCAGTCAGTCATACCCCCCACCCAGTCTGTCATACCCCCCCACCCAGTCAGTCATACCCCCCACCCAGTCAGTCATACCCCGCCCACCCAGTCAATCATACCCCCCCCACCAAGTCAAACATACCCCCCCACCCAGTCAGTCATACCCCCCCAGTAAGTCATACCCCCCCCCACCCAGTAAGTCATACCCCCCCCCACCCAGTCAGTCATACCCCCTCAGTCAGTCATACCCCCCACCCAGTCAGTCATACCCCCCACCCAGTCAGTCATACCCCCCCACCCAGTCAGTCATACCCCCCCACCCAGTCAGTCATAACCCCCCCACCCAGTCAGTCATACCCCCCACCCAGTCATACCCCCCCACCCAGTCAATCATACCCCCCCCACCAAGTCAAACATACCCCCCCACCCAGTCAGTCATAACCCCCCCCCACCCAGTCAGTCATAACCCCCCCACCCAGTCATACCCCCCCACCCAGTCAGTCAGTCATACCCCCCCACCCAGTCAGTCACCCCCCACCCAGTCAGTCATCCCACCCCCCTGCCCAGTCACCCCACCCAGTCAGACAGTCAGTAATCCCCACCCAGTCAGTCAGTAATCCCCACCCAATCACCCACCCAGTCACCCCACCCAATCACCCACCCAGTCACCCCACCCAATCACCCACCCAGTCACCCCATCACCCACCCAGTCACCCCATCACCCCACCCAGTCACCCCATCACCCCACCCAGTCACCCCATCACCCCACCCAGTCACCCCATCACCCCACCCAGTCTCCCATCACCCCACCCAGTCACCCCATCCCCCCACAGTCACCCTCTCTCCGTCTCTCACCCTCTCTCTCTCCCTCTGTCTCTCCCTCTCTCTCTCCCTCTCACCCTCTCTCTCACCCTCTCTCCATCTCTCTCTCACCCTCTCTCGGTCTCTCTCTCACCCTCTCTCCGTCCTCTCTCACCCTCTCTCCGTCTCTCTCTCACCCTCTCTCCGTCTCTCTCTCACCCTCTCTCCGTCTCTCTCTCACCCTCTCTCCGTCTCTCTCTCACCCTCTCTCCGTCTCTCTCTCCGTCTCTCTCTCACCCTCTCTCCGTCTCTCTCTCACCCTCTCTCCGTCTCTCTCTCCGTCTCTCTCTCACCCTCTCTCCGTCTCTCTCTCACCCTCTCTCTCTCTCTCTGTCTCACCCTCTCTCTGTCTCACCCTCTCTCTGTCTCACCCTCTCTCTGTCTCAAAATCTGGATCTGGATATTTTATTTACCCTGTATATCTTAACTGCCCTATACTACACCGAAATAACCTATACTGCTTTCTTCCAGATCTGACTCAAGCTTCACACAGAAGACATTGGAATCCCCCGTAACCCAGAAGACAGGTAGGGAACACATCCCCTCCAATGTATAACATTGTGGGAATGAGGTACCTGGACATTGAGGGTCTGCGGATCAGGTAAGATCCCAGGTGGGATTGCTGCTTTAAACATTCTGAAACGGGGGCATCCAGGCACTAGTTAAGGGGTGCAGGAAACTAGTCATTCACATCTGGCTTTTTTTTCTAGATTCGACATTTATACACACACATACACACACACAAAACAAGGACTAATTGTAGTATAATGTAATACAATAAATAAACTTATGTCAAAAACGAATGTTCTTACTAGAAATGTATTAAATTTATTTCATTTATGGTTTTTTTTAAATGCGGGGCTGGGGGCGGGATTAGAGGCGGGGTTGGGGGCGGGACTAGAGGCGGGACTAGGTGGCGAGTAGATTTTTTGGTTCGGCGAGTAGATTTTTGGGTGATTTGTCAAGCACTGAGCATGTGAGTGTACTGTTGTTTAGTCTTGTAGCTTTTATTAAATTTTACGGTATTATACCATTGGTTCCTGTTCCTTCCTTGTATTCCGGGTTATGTGGGTGCGAGCCTCTATCCGAGAAGAAGGGTCATATCGTCTGGCAACGGATGTGGGATCAGACAACCGGAAAGGAAGTTAAAGATACCTTTTGAGGCCTTTTTATCTCTATTTTTAAGTAAGTAGCTGGCAACGGTGGGGGAGTAGACGATTGACCAGAAGTACTGCGCAATGGCTGTCTTGTCTTTCATATAATTACAGATCTGATTCCACCACCTCAAAGGACTTTGAGTACTATTGGACTCCGGATCCACTATCCCCACTACCAAGATCTGTGGACTTCATTTTCTGTCAGGTTTATATACCAGATAGTGCGCCAAGGACTATTTCTGTTTTCATTTATTGTTTGTTTTATTTATTTTTTATTTTATTTTTAAGCTATTGTTGTACTTACCTTGTGGATAGGTTTGTGGTTTTTCAATCCTTAGGCAGCCGTCTTCTCAGTCTGCCACATCAGTCTGTAGAATTCCCTAGCTTATTGTTGCATCTTTATAAGAAGATTGCAACATTTAGAGCACTTATATATCATTATAGTGAATTGTTAAGTTAGGTCAATAGGTTAAGCGCTTAGTATATGTTTAGTTTAATTTTTTCTATCACAGGAAAAAAGTTAGTGCTTCACTTTAAGTACATTTTCGCTTTACATACATGCTCTGGACCCATTGCATACGTTAATGCGGGGTATGCCTGTATAAGATCATTGATGACGCATTAATCCAGCAGTGGATCGACAAGGGCTGATGATAATGATGAATGATGCATGTATGTTTGTGTGTCAATCAATAAATCCACCAGATGTGAAGCAGCATAAATGTATCAAGCTAACAGCCCTGCATCAGAAACAAAGAACTTAATTATTATGTTTCTTACACTGAACCTACTCACTGCCAGAGGATCCAGCAACCCATTGAAAGGGGTTCAAATCCAAAACAATCAAAGACATGTGGCATGCATCATAATCTATTTCTCTGAAGTTTGATACAGTTTGCACTATACAATGTCACTGTTCAGTTCTACCTCACCACACAATTTCACCATGCCATCAGGGAGATTTTATTCCAGTCCTTGCCTTCTAACCCCCATGACAGGACATACTGGGACTTGGGCTACCTGTTGTGGAAAAGAATACCAGGACAGTCTCTGGATGCTTTGAGATTTCAGAGGCAATAATCCCTCTATTTTACAGAAAACAGGCAAACCGCTGCAGTTACTGAATGTGATGTGCATGCAACCTGCTGGAATTAAACCCACAAAGAGTCTCCAGGGTCATCTCTAAGGCCTCGGATATAGTAAGCGCTTAGGTGCTGCTGCTCGCTCTCGCTTGCTGACGCTCGCGCTACCAGGAGCTTTTTGCTGTCCTGACAGAGGAGACAGCAAGCGCGCTTGGGAGGCGGGTATCACTGTGTGTGTGTCACTTGGTAGCTGTCAGTGTGTGTGTGTGTCACTTGGTAGCTGTCAGTGTGTGTGTGTGTCACTGGGGAACGTGTGTGTGTGTGTGTGTGTGTGTGTGTGTGTGTGTGTGTGTGTGTGTGTGTGTGTATATTATATAATATATATTTTAATATTTTAAAAATTAAAAAAAAAAAGACCTGTTGTGAGAATAAATTATTTATTAACATTGTGCAACTTTGATAAATATATTCACACACGCGCACAGACGCACACGCGCGCACAGACGCACACACATTCATTTCTGGGTGTTTGGTGCTATGCTGTACGTACATACAATCCTTCCGGTCCCCACCTGACCCTGCCCGGTGTCTCCGGTTCCCCTCCTCATACCTCCCCCCCTCCCTCTACCTCCACCCCCCTCCTTCTCCCCCCACCCCCCCTCCCTCCCTCCGCCCCCCCTCTCACTCCCTTCTGCCCCCTCTCTCTCCCTTCTGCCCCCCCTCTCTCCCTTCTGCCCCCCCTCTCTCTCCCTTCTGCCCCCCCTCTCTCTTCCTTCTGCCCCCCCTCTCTCTACCTTCTGCCCCCCCTCTCTCTACCTTCTGCCCCCCTCTCTCTCCCTTCTGCCCCCTCTCTCCCTTCTGCCCCCCCCTCTCTCTCCCTTCTGCCCCCCCTCTCTCCCTTCTGCCCCCCCTCTCTCCCTTCTGCCCCCTCTCTCTCCCTTCTCCCCCCCTCTCTCCCTTCTCCCCCCCTCTCCCTTCTCCCCCTTCTCCCCCCCCTCTCTCCCTTCTCCCCCCCTCTCTCTCCCTTCTGCCTCCTCTCTCTCCCCCCACCCCTTCTCCCCCCACCACACCACTCCGTTTGCCCCCCCAACACCACGCCCCCCACCACCAGCCTGTTTATCACACCCACCACCCTGCACCAGCACCAGCCCCAGCCCGTTTTCACACCCCCCCCTGCACCAGCACCAGCCCGTTTTTCACACCCCCCCCTGCACCAGCACCAGACCGTTTTTCACACACCCCCCCTGAACCAGCACCAGCCCCAGCCCGTTTTTCACACACCCCCCCTGCACCAGCACCAGCCCGTTTTTCACACCCCCCTGCACCAGCACCAGCCCCAGCCCGTTTTTCACACCCCCCCCCCTGCACCAGCCCGTTTTTCACACCCCCCCCCTGCACCAGCACCAGCCCGTTTTTCACACACACCCCCTGTACCAGCCCCAGCCCGTTTTTCACACACACCCCCTGCACCAGCCCCAGCCCGTTTTTCACACACACCCCCTGCACCAGCCCCAGCCCGTTTTTCACACACCCCCCCTGTACCAGCCCCAGCCCGTTTTTCACACACACAGGCCCTGGTCCGATTCAAGGCAGGGGAGGATGACTCCTGTATGGCGTCTTCTCATCTGTCTACTGCCATGGCCGGACTCGGTCTGGTGAGAAGCCGGTAATGAGCAGTCCCCCCCCCCTCACCCTGGTGGCGGTGCATGCATGCTATCTCTGGTGTGTGGGACACACACACACAACACACACAACACACACAACACACACAACACACACTGCCTTCTGTCTGGTCCCATTGCTCTGTAGTAACAATGGCGGCTCTGTAGTGCTCTGTAGGGAACCGGCTGCAGCCCCATTGGATGGGAGCGGTCACGTGACCGCTCCTCCGCTTCCCCGAGCAGCAAATTTCAGTTTGCCACTCTCGGAAGAGTTTCTGCTCCTCAGCACGCATCAGCGCGCATGCGGAGGGAGAAACTATAGCCGCGCTGATAACAGATGCAGGGGCTTTGTGCATCTGTTCAGCGTGGCTCAGCCCGCCTCAGCGACGCTGAGTGCACTATGTCCTGGGCCTAAAACAGAACCACTTTGGGAAGGAATTGTTAAAACTAGTATTGTATCAAAAGTACAAATGTCACAATTGCAACTTCCACCTGGAGAATTAGTGACCACTTTAGTGTTTTAAATACCTACAGATCTCCAACACACGCTGGACGGTCCAACTCTTGTAAACCTTATTAGGGGCTTGTAAGAGACATGTGCAGATGTACACTCAGGGAGACCAATTTGGGGGAAATTAAACCATGGCACAAACAAACAAACACCTATCCCTTTGTAAGGGATAACTCACTTCCCCAGTTGCTATCTGCAGGGCCGGGAGGAAAAGCCCCTTACCAACCTATCCCACCAAAAGTCTAAAGTGGCACCTCAAAGTAAGTGGCCCTTCAGGTCGGTTTCTGGGTCTGTAGTGGTGTCTGTTGAGGGGCCAGCCTCTGACAGGTTCCTGGGTTCGCTGCACCCCGGAAGAGAGGTTGGAACACTGGTGTCTTGATATCAGCACACAGTCATGCCTGTGTGCTCAAGAGTCTCTGCTTTGAATCCCAGCAAAAGGTTTTTACTCTTGTCTGATTAACCATGTGGAGACTGGTTAATTGCTAAGCTTCAATTAACCAGCGCCCTGCTGGATTCCTCAAACCACTACAGGCTTATATTGCAGCCTTTTTTAAACAGGTATACATCTGTTACAGGGCTCATCCACTTTGAAGTGGTTTTAGACCTACATTTATTAATAATGCTGCTGAAGCACATACTTGAAAACGAGAGGTAACTCAATGTATTACTTCCTGGTAAAACATTTTATAAATAAATATAGTATGTCCTCCATCTTCTCTCTTCTGACACACGTCGCTTCTCTCTCCTGCCAACACTGTGTGTTTCAAGGGTAAAAGGGGACGATAGACAGCACTCTGATGGTGTTAAATATATGCAATTGCAGGGTGCACGGAACAAAAGGGGACCCTTATTCCCCTGTATAGTACTAACAAATCTACGTAAGTACCAGCACTCACTGTCTAATAGCTAAATGATGAAAACAGTTGTAATGCAGAATAAACATTTAATAATAAAATGAACCAGAAATAAATCAAATATGTTTGCAGAAACCAGTATCACAAATGGGCATGTCTCAAAGTGAGGGGTGGGGGGGGGAAAGAAGGAAAAGGGGAAAAAACATGAAACATAAGGAATATACACAAAAAAAACGGAGAACGGAAAGTATGCTAGGGGGACATGCCCATTTGTGATACTGGTTTCTGCAAACACATTTGATTTATTTCTGGTTCATTTTATTATTAAATGTTTATTCTGCATTACAACTGTTTTCATCATTTAGCTATTAGACAGTGAGTGCTGGTACTTACGTAGATTTGTTAGTACTGTGTGTTTCAGGCCTCCCTGGAAAAAGAAGGGATTAAAGGGAGAGTGGCTACCAGAAGGGTAAGGCAGAAGCCAACTTCTCTCTGAGACACCCCCAGTACGAGTATGTACCTTTATGGGACATGAATGTTGACTTACGGCATTCTCGTGGCTGTTGCCAAGTCCCAGGTAGAATGGACGGAATGAGTCTTCAGGCTACAAAACTGCCCTGAAGCAAATGGAAAGCACTAGGCAAGAAACTAAATCTCAACTGTGTCACACATGAAAATACAGGTTTTTACAAGGAAACAAAGTGCAAATCACAAAAGTCAAATGCACACTCACAAGTATGAATCTTTTAAAGAGCACGTCATATCTACCGGTGTAAACAATCTTTGGGGAACCTTCTCATCCTCCGATTTAATGCCGTGTTTTCCTTCGCTCCAGTTCCAGGGTCGGCATCTCAGTCGATCAGGAGCCTGGTGTATCTGGAACCTGCAGCCTTGGTGAAAGATAGGTGCACCATGTCGATGGACAGATGCTGCGTTAACCCAACGTGTTTCGGAAATCTACTTTCTATCTTCAGGGGTGATAGTATGTGGGGTCAAATTGGGTCCCTCATATACAAAAACTACAGTAACTCCTTGTATCCCAGATGGAAACCAACAAAATAAAAAAAAATACTGAGCAAACTTGAATTCTTATCCAGTGTAAAATAGGTGTATTTCCATATAAAAGAATAAATGTATATCATGTCCTAATAATATAAAGTATAATCAACTGATAACTGTGAGGATTACGGACGCACGCCTAACCCGCGCTTCCTCTCGCGCAGCTCTGCGCACGCGTGGGGCACCTTCAGCCCGTACTCCTCTCCTGACACGCACAGCGGGCATGCGAGCAGCAGTGACGTCACCTGACGCCGCGAACTCGGGCTCCGCCTCCAGATCGCGCCGCACGCTCCCAGTGCGCAGCGCGCGCACATGACATGTGCACCACGCCCCCAAGCTCCGTGGCAACTACATCATCAGCTGATACTAACAGCTGTACCTGCTCATAGGCTGGAACCTATCACAGGCTTCTGTGGAGGCCGTGCTCCACCCCCCATGGGGATTGGCTAATCAAGCCTATATATGCTCAGCTGTGCCACTGGCATTTTGGCTGAGCATAGATTGTGTTACTCTGTGTTTGCCTCTGCTGATCCTGTCTTGTCCTTGTCCTGTTGCCTTGCTTCCTAGATTAACCCCTCGTGTACCGACCTGGCTTGCCTTTGACCACCCGCTTATCTGGAATCCTGAACTCGGCTTTGAACTTCAACTACCCTGTTCTCTCTCCAACTCTGACCTTGGCATAGTACCTTCCACGCTCCGGACCTCTCCTGCACTGAACCTGGCAAGTATACAACTACCCTGGCCCCTCCACTCCAGACCCTGCTACCAAGACTATCCTACACTCCGGACGTGGCCCCCGTGTCTGTGGCTGGTGTTTACCTAATCCCATCTCAGTACCGGGGTCTCGTCCTGTTTGTGGTGAGCACAGCGTAACAATAACGGATAGTACCTAAAATGCAAACTATGCCGCAAAGGCACCATCCATGCTCACAAAAAAAACTGAAAAATTATAAATATTATTTAAATGTTTTTTCTGGCAAGCCCTACTACAATATAAAGATGACCTGTACATAAATATTTATATACAGTACTAACATTGTATAAGAATAAGATGACCTATAGTGACGGTTATAAACATAAGTAAAGTATACAGTGTTGCCATAATCTAAAAGCATGGTGATTGGGTAATTTCAATCCTTAATGTACGCAAATATTTATATAAATGTTATAGTTTTGAAGCAAAAGGTAGCACTGTGTGCTCATTTGCATGTCATTTCCCAGAATCCCTTGCTGCAGTGGAAGCACTGTGTGCTGGGTGATAATGGTGAAAGGCAGGGTTGCAGACCTGTCTAAGACATGCAAATGAGCATATAGTAATATTTCCATTTGAGATATATATACATATACAGATATATATATATATATATATATATATATATATATATATATATATATACAGATATATATATATATATATATATCTGTTTTGGAGACTGAATGACTGTTAGATCTCTACAGATCAGGTCCTTCTAGGGCAAGCAAAACATAACTTCTCCCGGGAGCAACTGAAACGCAATGGATATGGGATGCTTTCAAATAGTATAGCATACGAGCTCGGAGCTGTAAGAATTCAAGGAGGCTCGTAGTTGAATTCCCACAACTGAATTTTAATGGTTCACAAAGCAGGTTTTATACATAAGGCAGGGACAAAAATACAGTTGTCATCTGTTACAAATATGGGTACACATCTAAATTTACATGTAACCTTCACATAATGCCTTTTTTCTGTAGAGCTTAAAACATTTAACTGCTGAGCAAGAGGAATATACAATGGTGACTTATAAGGCAGCCCTATCCTCTGTAGCCTTGTTTTAACAACATATGACAGGCACTAAACAGTTGGTCTAAAAGCTATTTACAATAGCCTCCCGTGAAAATAGCAAGGCCAGCGTATTCTGTTTAACCTTATCAATTCCAGAGCTGACAGAAGACAGTTTTAACCTTACAATGACTGTCCTGTTTTTTGATCCCCCAGTGACATCACGCGATGGCAAAGAACTATATAAAAAAATTGTTTGTTTGTGGGTTTGTGGCTTGGCGAAGCATTGACGTATGGGAGCGCTGGCGTATGGGAAACAAGCGCATCACGACTGGGTCAGTACACGTGGATATGAAATCCCGGGCAATGCCAGGTATATAAGCTAGTATATATATATATATATATATATATATATATATATATACACACACAGTGTTCGACAAACCTATACATTTGCTCGCCCCGGGCGAGTGGATTTAACCCCCGGGCGAGTAAATATTGGCCCAAGCAGCACACGTTTGGTACTAGGTGGCAAGTAGATTTTTTTGTGTGGCGAGTAGATTTTTTGGTGATTTGTCAACCACTGTATATATATATATATTTATATATATATATATATATATATATATATATATGAGCTCCTTACCAGGCAGATCCAGAGTCCCAAGCCCACAAAGCAAGGAAGAGACAGCACACTCAGTTGTATCCAAAAAAGAAGTGTATTAGGGAGTCCCCTCCATAAGGAGCTCGTTTATACCTACTGTCTATATGGGATAAGCACCTACTTCACTGCAATATGTGTGTGCCATCTGTCTTTTCTTTATATATATATATATATATTATATAACTATATATATATATATACCATAATACTGAGTTAAGTTATGGTGAGTAAAAAAAGTGACAAAAACCCTCCACAGGAAAGCAAATATGCAAATACAACTGTATGCTCATCTGCATGTCTTAGGCAGGTCTGCAACCCCGCCTTTCCCCATTATCACCCAGCATACAGCACTTCCACTGCAGCAAGGGATTCTGGGAAATGACATGCAAATGAGCACACAGTGTCACTTTTTGCCTCTAAAACCATTTTTAACATGGTTCCCTATAGTGAACAATGGTTCCCTTGCTGCAGTGGAAGTGCTGTATGCTTGGTGATAATGGGGAAAGACCTGCAGATGAGCATACAGTTGTATTTGCATATATATATATATATATATATATATATATATATATATCATACAGAACACCTACAAGCTCAAATTGAACCCTCAAAATACCCACAACATATATATAAGCATATAAGTTTCACAGAGGAGTGCTACTGAGCATGGCAATTTATATTTAAAACCAGAGACATAACATAAAACACAGACAAAGCTCAGTGCACATCCAGAAAAACTTATATACGGTACAGTGCCTAAATATACATGTATAAATAACTAATAAATAAAATGGTCTTTTAGTTTAACATTTTGGCCAAATTGTTGTAAGCCCTTGAGCCAAACTTCACGGCAGACCACGTTCAAGGGTCCCTACACTAATATAAATTCTTAATAACCTGTGCATTGCCAGGAAGAATGATTTATAATAAATCTGTCAATATGAGTTGCAAAAGTTCTAAGTCTGATTGAAGCTTTTATTAACCTGTACATTACCAGGAAAAGCACTCTGTAATAGATTTGTCACAATCACACTGCATGCAGGCAAGTTCCCCTGATAGTTGGAGATGCCATGGAGTGAGCTTTTAACCATTCAAATGTGGGAGGGAGTGAGCTTCAATGGTATAGGAGGTTGCCACCCTCCAAAACAGCCAAGACTAGCTGCACAAGAATTATAAAACATACAGAACACCTACAAGCTCAAATTGAACCCCCAAAATACCCACAACATATATATAAGCATATAAGTTTCACAGAGGAGTGCTACTGAGCATGGCAATTTATATTTAAAACCAGAGACATAACATAAAACACAGACAAAGCTCAGTGCACATCCAGAAAAACTTATATACGGTACAGTGCCTAAATATACATGTATAAATAACTAATAAATAAAATGGTCTTTTAGTTTAACATTTTGGCCAAATTGTTGTAAGCCCTTGAGCCAAACTTCACGGCAGACCACGTTCAAGGGTCCCTACACTAATATAAATTCTTAATAACCTGTGCATTGCCAGGAAGAATGATTTATAATAAATCTGTCAATATGAGTTGCAAAAGTTCTAAGTCTGATTGAAGCTTTTATTAACCTGTACATTACCAGGAAAAGCACTCTAATAGATTTGTCACAATCACACTGCATGCAGGCACGTTCCCCTGATAGTTGGAGATGCCATGGAGTGAGCTTTTAACCATTCAAATGTGGGAGGGAGTGAGCTTCAATTGGATAGGAGGTTGCCACCCTCCAAAACAGCCAAGACTAGCTGCACAAGAATTATAAAACATACAGAACACCTACAAGCTCAAATTGAACCCCCAAAATACCCACAACATATATATATATATATATATATTGACAAGGGGCAAAAAAAAATGCATAGAATATCCTTAAAAGAATCCAGGACGAGATATGATCTATAAAAGAGAAAAATACCAATATGGTGAAGTATGTTACAATGTAGCTAAAATAAACAGGCATGTAAAGTAAAATCCTTTCTGACACTGCAGCAGAGAGGCTGGTGATGTCAGCAACTCCTATCAGGTTACACACTGTGTACACAATCACTGAAGTTCCCTTCGTTGTACTATTCAGCCCGATCTCGCGATCTTTGGTCCGTGACGTCACAACCCGGAAGTAGCGCCACTGGCTCCGTCAAGACGCTTGGTTGAAAGTAAACTACACAGTCCCAATAGCCTTAAATAAGGCTTTGCAGCACAGGCAGGAGAATAAAATGTCCTTACTTCAGACAGACAGGGAGATCTATTCAGAAACCCTCACCCTAAGCGTTTGTCTGTGAAAGACTTCATTTGGGGCATGTCATGTGATCTACCTGGTAGTCCTAAGTAGGCATTGCTATGCCATGATTGGCTATGCAAATTTTATTCATGCCTTACTCAGGTGTTCCAGGTTTTTGACAGACAATGTAATTAAAACTCAAATTTTAATAGGAACCGGATATAACATATAAGAATATGAAAATACATATGATTAATAGGAAAATGCAAAGAATTCCAATCATATAATATAATTAAAATCTTATAAGACATGTCAATATCACAATTGAAAACATAGCGTTCTATCATTATTGTTGCAGGTATACTAGACTTTTGTGTTCCTATAATATAACTCAAAAGCTCTTGGAATAGTAAAAGAGAGGATTAAACTAATTTTTTAAATTAGAAAGGCACCCAAATTCACATCTACATTTAAACCCAGAGGTACAAATGTTTTTAATGTATGTATCCATCTGGTCTAAAGTTTTGAAATGCTATTGACGATTTCCCGCCTCCCCAGTTATATAACAATTTATCTATTCCAATACATATAATCCCCACAGGATTTTTATCATGATATTCAGCAAAATGTCTGGACAAATTGTGTTGCATAAAACCTTTTTGAATGTTTGTGACATGCTCGGTAAAACGTAATTTTAATTTCCTTGTGGTTCATCCCACATGCTGTTTTTTGCACGGGCATGTAAGCCACATCAGACCCAAATCAGTCTTTTGTCCGCCTACACAGACATCATTTAAGATAGAAGTTTTTTCTGGACTTGTGAGTCATGTCATATCCCAGCTATCAGATAAGGTTTATAACAACAATCTTACCAAGGCTGAATGGCTTGCAATTGAGAGTCTTCAACAAATGAAATCTATTGAAATCAAGCCCTTCGATAAGGGGGGCAATATCGTTTTATGGCCAAAAACATCCTATGAACTAGAGGTGTACAAACAACTTCGAGACCGTACATGTTACCAAGAACTGCCAGGAGATCCAACATCAAAATTGAAACAAAAATTGGATAACATTTTGGTAGAAGCATTCTCACTTGATATAATTTCTAAACGTAATTTTGAAGGGTTAATGTCTAGACACCCAGTAGTTCCAACTTTGTATTTAATGCCCAAAATACATTAAAAAAAAAAACTTTCCCACCCCTCAGGACGACCCATCATCTCTGGCATAGTGGGGTTAACTGAGCCCATCTGCCGTTCCCTTGATTGTTTTTTACGCACATCTGTAGAAACCCTTCCATCTTGTATTCACGATACGATGGATGTCTTGTCAAGGTTGGACCAGATTGTGGTCGGTGAGCATACTATCCTGGCAACATGTGACGTGTAGAGTCTTTATACCTGTATTCAACACCAAGATGGGTTGCACGCCGCCAGGTATTTCCTCAAGATGCCAAATCTGAGTTCCAATCTTGTCGACACTTTAATGCAATTTTTATTATTTGTTTTAACACATAATTATTTTGTGTTTAAGAATTCATTTTTTCTTCAAATCAGGGGAACGGCAATGGGCGCTACATGTGCACCCTCCTATGCAAATCTTTTCCTGGGGTGGTGGGAAAGAGAGGTGGTATTTACTGACGAGAACATCAATCTTACTAGTTATGTCCTGTTATGTTTAGGTACATTGACGACATCTTCATCCTCTGGCAGGGTTCTGCCACAGAGTTGTAGATGTTTGTCGATGTCCTCAAACACAACAGGCACAACATCAAACGCACATCACAGTGGAGCAAGACCTCTGTGGAATTTCTAGACCTCCAGATTTGTATCGATAAGGATGGATGTATTGTCACTGACATCCACAGAAAAGAGACAGCGACTAACTGAGTCTTACACGTGTCAAGTTCACACCTGGTACACCAAATTAATGGGATACCGGGTGGAGAATTTTTACGGCTTAAATGTAACTGTTCTACCAAGGAAATCTTCTTAGGTAGAGCCAATGAACTGAAAAAGCGTTTCAGAAATCGTGGGTATAGTCCCAAACAAATTAACCAGGGATTCCACACTGGTCTATCTAGAGAGAGAGACTCACTCCTGGTTCCCAAGGCTCACAGAAGTGAGGACTCTACTATACGTTTCATTGGCACTTTTAATTGTCAGTGGGCTAAACTGAGGGGTATTATTAATCAATATTGGGGCATCTTGTTATCTGATTCTGATGTACGCTTAGTTTTAGGTGATTCAGTTGCTATTTCACACCTTGCATTGTATAGTCATACTGCCATACATCCTAATGGACTACGTCTCCCCAGGCAGGAAGGAGGTAAAGAAAGGGATAGAAGATATAGAAGATATAGACATGAACTGTTCAAATGTCAAAAACCTCTTCAGTCTCAAAGTCCTTGTCTAGGTTTTAGTATTGGGGATGGCTAATGAGGAAGAAGCGGACTTCCCAAATCTCAAAAGTGACGTCTAAGCCACAGTCTATGGTTTCAAATCCTTAGGATTGATCCTAGAGATCACATTGCACATTTATGGTCAGAATATATTAGTTATAGCAATATTATTAACTCTTTACTAAGCTCTACTCTGTTCTTTCCACATCTTAAATATAACCTGACACTGTCACCTATGAGCTCAGGGCCAAATAACATCTTTATTTTGGGTGTGTTTCATCTCTACCAATTCTTCTCAATTTTAAAATACCTAAAGGTCGCCCAACACACACCTCCCGTGTGACTTGCCGAAAGATACACCACATTCCTCTGAGATACATATATATATGTAACTCCCAGCCAGATACTTGTACAGAAAGCTGCCGGCACCTGCTAACCTGCTGCCTCCCAGGTAAAGGAACCGATCTGAGATCTTCTGCTCTTATTTCTCAGCATATTTGTGTATTTATTCCATGCCTGCTGTTTAATTTGCTGTCTCCTTAATCTCTGATATAGAGACATATCTATTCATATTTCCATTCTAGAGCTCACAGGCATCTCACAGCTGAATTTTGGTGCAGGGTAAAGAGGATGTATTGCATGTTTAAATACCTTTTATATTTAGATAATTTCCCATGCGTATGCTTTTAATTCTTTCGGTGCCATAGGGGCCTGTAAAGCATGTGCTGTAACGCATTACTCTTCTCTCTGGCAGCAAAAGGATTAGGATCCTGCCCCAGCCAAATTCAAGAGAGGTAAAGATCTGACGGGGGCTAAAGATGGAGAGTTTGGATGCAGTGTTTCCGATTTTGTGCATTTAATAGGAGGCTAGTTACTGTATTTAATAGGAGGCTAGTTATTTAATAGGAGGCTAGTTATTTAGTTTGAACGATAGTAAATATATTTATTTTCAATGTATATATGTAATAAAACCGTGCTCTGTCATAAAACACCTTCCCAAAAGACACGTTACATCCGATTCCCCGAAGTGTCTTATAGCAGAGCGCTGCCTAGTGATATGGGCCGAGATCTTAGAATTTAGCATAATGATAAGAGTGAAAACATTTGATATCTAAGAAAATGTGTTATCTTTCTACAGGTGTCCAGTTAGACATGTACGGGGCTATGTATCAGCGAAAACAATACACCATATTTACTAAAGGAAAACTCCTGTTGACAGAAATTGGAATCTGTTTCTGCCAGGACAACCTTTACTAGCATTGATTTATTGATCAATTATTTTTGAGCTTGAAATGTGTAAACTTGGTCTATAAACCCCTTTAGTGCTGCAACACATTGCTGGCCCTGGAGGGGATACACTATTTACAATAACTGTATCCCCTTCCTCTTCCTAGACTCCAACACCTGTGATCATGAAGGGTTTTCTGGCTCTGCTGCTGCTGGTGCTGTGCAGTTTCACAGCAGGTAAGGAGAGCAATGCAGTGTCCCCGGTATCCACAGTATTGTATGTCTTGGTCACACAGCTGCTTACAGCTGCAGTGACACAGTGTAGACAAGTGGCAAAGTAAGATATCCTACAGATAACATGGGCACCTCCAACACCTGAACATATCCCACAATTCTAAGAGATGTGATATTAAGAAAAACAAAACAAAAAACAGGACTGGTCTAAATTGCCAGGTATTTAAATGAATTCAAGAGCACAGATTAATTTTACAACTGGATAACAGGTGGTAAATGTAGACACATTCCCCTAGATCCCAGAGACCCTCTGTGATGGTAACCCCCCTCCTGCAGTGATTTAAAAGCTTTGCTCCCATAAGTGACATATCCCGTTCTTAGCAGCTACCTTGGGTGTAATTATGTACTCTCAGCATATTAGGTTCCATGAGACCCCTCTAGTGAAAGACGTTGTGCTGGCTGATCAGGAATGATTATCACCTGTTACACGGCGCTGACCATGCAATGCTTTACAGCGCAATCAGTGTATAATACAGGGGAATGCAGAAAGATTACAGAGCAATAACCCCAACAGTAAAGATTGGAGGGAAGGACATTAAGGTGGCGTGGGTGGAGAATTTCAGAGGAACAAGTTTATGTTGTATGATAACTTAGCCCCTCTCCCACGTGACTCATTTCTCCCTCTCTATCTCAAGTGCTGACTGATATTGCCTGCTCACCAACCTGCGCTCCTGATCAGATCTGTAACACTGACATCTGCGACTGTAACCTGGCTTTGTACACAGCTTCAGGTACAAAACACACTGTATCCTCTTCATAGAGTCAGACAGCTTATCTGCACCACATGGAGTAGTTTAAGTGCCTCTCACTGCATGAGATGCTCACCTGAGCCTGAGACACTTCTCACTATACACACACATCACACGGGAGGGGGTTTCTGCCCCATATAATGCAGAATATTCCTCACACAAGTTCTGCTTCCTGATAACTGACAAGATGATGCCTGTTTCAATGAAATTGTGGTTGAATACCGTCAGAGTGAGGGTAACGCCCAAGGTGCCTTTTATTACATACAACAATCACCTTTCGGGGAAACAAAGTGGCCTTAGTGATGTTGGGAGGTGACAGTCTCCACCCCTCATTCTCCAGTGAAAGCCATGTGTACTGTATGTGTCCTGTCACTGCAATGGTGTCACACTGACTCTCTGTCACTTTACTCTCAGCGGCCCCTCCGACCCCTGCAGTTGATTGTACAGGTGGATCCATGAATCTGTACATATCAATATGCCAGTTGGAGAAATCCGAATACAACTCCAGCACCCTGCACCTGACTGGCACTGAAGCTGGCTGTACACGTGCAGTGCAAAATCTAAATGACAAAGCTCAGGTGACGTTCAGCGCCCCGCTGAGTACTGGAGCCTGCGGCAACACTGTAGTGGTGAGTGCAAATAGTATCATAGAAAAGTCTTTTCACTGGGGACAGAGATGAAGGGGCATGGGGTAACTTATCTTGTCTACAGTACCTTGATCTCTTAGCATCAATTTGACAGTGATATTTCCCTGATAGGCACAGACTCCACTGTCTTGATGTTTAGTATCAATTCCGTTAAAAAATAATTTTCATGCAAAAAAACTAATTTCCCCCAAATATAAAAATGTTTTACTCGTGTTATTCAGTGTGAGGATCTGCAGTCCTGTTTTAGAGTTTAAGAGATATTGCATTTAACTGAGGGTGAAAGGATATTGGCTGTGCAATGACCCTAATTATACAGTTATACATTGCATACATTGCTCTGTGAAGTACACCCCTCCTGTGACGGGCAAGTCTAACCAGGCTTCATAAATAAAGGTTAAGCCCTCTGGTTGCCCTTGGGTCCCTGGCAGCTACCCAGCACTATAAGCTAGGGGCCAAATATATGTACATGTAAAGTTAAAGTGATCCTGCTTTTCCACTTTTCATGTTCCCTTTACCCCAGACTCATGAAATTGCTGTGTGTAAATTTTAGGTGGGATATTTGGGTAAGAATGTAATTCTTTTATTTACAGGAGTTCTGGGACCTGAGCTATCGGTAGTACCTTAATGCTACCCGGCGAGCAGGCATGATCTGCCGGTACGCGAGTAGAATTACACCCGGGCTGCCCCATATCCCCCAGACTCCTACTTTTCAAACCCCTATATCCAGTCCTATTTCCAGTACGGTCATGAGTCTCCCCAAGGTCCCCCATGTATTAAAATACGTTTTCCAATGTTTGTTACATTTATTATCAGGCTCTATGCAGTCGGCCTGGGCATCCCGTTATGGTACCGGCAAGTCTGCATAGAGTCCGTAGTTCAAAGGGGAGAGGATGCCCAGAGGTGTGAAAACGTTTGGTTGGCGAGGGAAGGGCGAATAGCCATGTGCGGACTAGAGGTCACACCGTGGGGACACCTTTTGTAGTTTCCAGACTTGGGGGAGACGGCCCCGCAGGTGGAAATGAGTTAGCCAGAGAGGATGCAGCCATAGAGTCTGGTCCTCTTGGCTGAAATAATATTTCTCGCTCACCCGGCTTTTCGAGCCTGCTTGGCACGCCTACTCATCTAACGTCAGCCGGGGACGAGACCCTCTTTCTATTGGGTGGTGGGGAGGAATTCCCACGGTCCGATTGGCTGCTCCTTCCCCCTCCGTACTGGGGACAGCCCAGCGAAGTGTATGTAAGGTGCTGACCAAGAGAGTGAGTGGGCGCAATCAATGAGTGAATCGGTGAAGCTAAGGCGGGCTTTTCAAAGTTGCTCTGTTCGAAATAGCAGAGAAACCGGCTTCATTTTGAAGCCTGAAAAGTCAGGTGCGAGGACCAAGTTCTCAGAATTGAACGTAGCGGTCGTGGCTGGGAACTGAAGCCAAAAAGAGGACCAGGAGAACCGGGTGTATATCCCAATCAAGGTAAGCTCATGCAAGCGGGCACCCTGCACCTAGGAAAGCCTAGATATTCCCCCCAGACTCCCAGTAATTTTATTTTTAACTGTTTCTTGAGTATTTCTTCTTGTTGTACGTGGGTTTACCAAAATAAATGCAATTAGTTTTTACTATCTCGTTTTGCCTAATGAATGATCCCAGTAATATACAGAGGCGGCACACTTTATTCTAACTCGGCTCGAGCCGCAAGCCGGGAAGTTTCCCGGCTTGCTCGTTTTTTCCCTCGGCGTGCCGCGCGTCATCGATGCGCGGTCATGCTTCATCGGGAGCGTGCGCGCATGGCGCGCATGCCCAGGGCTCCCCGAGGGAGCCCTGGGTTCCTCTAATGTGGGGGATGGCAGTGGGGGGCTCCGGGGGACCCGGAGAGGGGAGGGAGGTGCCTCAATCGGAGGACCGATCCTCCGAGGCTAAGGCGCGCGCACGGGACACCTCGGCGCGCGCCCGGTATCTGTCGCGGCCGAGACCGGGCAAATGTTAGAATAAACTCGGCCACGACAGTATAATGGTGTAAAAAGTACCTGGTCTCCCGTGACACCTCCCCCCTGTGTATATTGCAAAGATGATCTGTGATTTTCCTCCGATAAATGTTTATTTGTCTCTTCTACACAGGTAAATGGAAGTCATGTTGTTTACTCAAATAAGTTGAATGTTGAATCCCAAGTATTGCAATACTCTAGTTTTTCAATCATACCCAAAAACGATGTCAGTATGAGCGTCTCCTGCGCCTTCCCACTGAATATGAGCGTTGCACTTAATGTCAGCCTAAACCCATTGATAAGGTGAGTACCCCCTGCAGCCCCTTGTATTCTCTGAACACAGTGAGCAGGACAGGGATAAAGACAGATAGCCAGCTGCCTATCAGCGCCATGATCTGAGGAGCAGTTTCATTCATTGTTACTTTCTACCTTTTCTGCACATGCTTGCCTGTGTTGATGCTTTCATTGACAAATGACTCGGAAAGGGCAAATTCTCTGACACATTTAAGCCATATAAGGCGTTTTGCAAATTTCTGTTCTTGCCATAAAAAAAAACATGGAAACTCACCACATGTTTGATTTAAGCACCCCAAGTACAGAAGAGTGGAATAGGGTTATCACTATTTGGCTGAAGGGTCACATGATCACTGCTCTGATTTACTGACTATTTTAGGGAAGGAGTTTGCTCCAACTTTTAAAAATCGAAATGTACTAAATATTTCAGCCCAGTGTATGTGGTTACATATAGTTCTGTGAGTTTCATGTTTCTGCTTTTGTTTTGTGGTTTCGATGTGTGCCGCTTCTAATCCTGCCCTTGTAAAATTCAATGAATGGTAAGAGAGTCACTTTAACACACGCCTCTTTGCATCATTGTACCCAGGCATTATTTGTGCAATGTTGTGCTGGTTATCATGGTGAATGAAGTGTGGAGCTGGTAAATAAAGTAATAAAATAAGTTAATGTAAGGAGATACTTGCCATGCTTATTAAAATTGAATATACGAGTTTCCGCATATCCATGTATTGTGCATTGATAAAGCCCACCGGGTCTCGGGGTGGTGGTCTGGAGCCTGGAGAAGATGGACGTGCGGAGCTTGTGATCCCACTAAAGAGACCTAAATCTTTATCCATCCTAGGATTTGAAAAGTCCTAAAACAACAAACTCTAGCAATATCAATAGACAATTGCCCAAGGATCATACTGAGCCTAAATAAAATCAAACTAAAACGACCATTGTCCTTGGGGCAGAGAGTATAGTTCTGAGGCCTAGCCCTCACGAGATTGACATGGAGACCTAGACATCCATACAGACTCTTGTGCATCTGGGGCCTCCCCCCACAGAGAACACTGACCCCTACCCGATACCACCAGGGTAGGCAAACATATCCCGACCCCGGAGGGGGACAGCATGGACACACAACCAGATCGGTGAGTGTAGGAGGGGTTGATTGCGCTCCCCTCTTTCCCCGTGAGGAGCTGCAGAGATTGAGGCGGTGGCGTAGAAAATCACACCCCCCCTAATTATTCCTGAGGATCCCTGACTGGGCCGGCAATCACCCCCAGCCCCGGTGTCAGCTCTGAGAAGAGCCAGAATCAGGCAAGGAAAAGGGAAAGTCGGGGAGAAAAAAAACATAAGAAACAAAGGCAAAAAAATTAGATAAACATAAAACCTAAACAATAAAAAACAAAACGATAACCTAACCTGCCCACCGTTGCGGCCCCGACTGCCTGGGTTCCGGTGATCGGCTGGTCCTGTTGGCAGACTAGCGCCCTGCACTCGGGAAGTCCCAATCTGTTCCGCAGAGGTTGCCCGAGGTGTCTCAAAATGACCACCGGGACAGCGTGGCTAAGCTGGCTCAGAGACTTTTTTGGGACCGGTGAGGCTAGGTCATGCCTGGCACAGTGAGGGAGCAAGCTGGGGGGCCTGGAGTAGTTTGGGAGTGGGTCCAGAGCCCCGTGGTCACTGGGGGGGCTGCCATCCCACAGAGAGCCGGGCCCTGGTCGGCACGCAACAAAACTGCGCCATCCCGAGACTGAAGTGCCGGGCCTGCACCTACATCATCAGTACTGAGATACTGCGGTTCGGGCAGTGAGCGCATGTCTGAGCATGCACCAGATATTGAGCACTGTGACATCCCTCACTGAAAAAGCCAGTGATCGTGCCCTCCGCCAAGCTGGGGGGCTTTGCGAGTACCCCCCTCACTGAAAGGAGCTGACACAGGTGAGCGGAGGAGCCAGGAGGAGACGCGGGTGGGCATTTTGTTTTGGCACGGCGCCAGAGTGCCAGAGCGATGCCTGCCTCTCCCTCTAGAGCTGATGGTCGCTGCTCCTGCTGGACTGCGGGAGCTCTGTTAAGGCCCCATACAAAACATTGGGAGAGAATCACCTAAAACATTGGCCTGGCAGAGGGTGGTCTTTCCTGAGAACCCTGAAGTGGAGGTCCTGAGGATTCCAGGTGAGGGGGGTCATAGACCCAGAACATGAAAGACAGAGGCCAAAACTGACGACAAATAAATATATATATTTATTTTTTAAACACAATTAAAGTGACTTTACTCTAAAAGGGGAGAACGTAACCCTTAAACAACGTTCACTTGACATAGCTTGAAGCTAAAGATACTGTGAGGCGCACCACAAAAACAAAACGAACCCCAAGAACAGATTTTTTTTTTTAAACTGCCTGGATAAGACACTGACATGGCTCCAAAATCTACAAAACTCCAGAAACCCAGGGAAATGGCGGGGATCTTTCAGCGACGTGGCACGCAGCGAGAAATGGCTGAACAGAGCGGTCTTCCCGGGGCAACATTGCAGATATAGTCTGAATCGGAGGGGGATCAAGATCCAGACCAAGGTATCACTAAAAAGGATCTAGACATCTTACTAGACAGCCTAATACACAGAATGACAGCCACATTTCAAACTGAGCTGCAGAAAGCCGTGTCTGAGCTCAAACAAGAAATGGCGGTGATCAGTGCAAGAACATCAGTGCTGGAGGAAAAAACGGAGGACGCCATGAGATGGCAGACACATAAAGAAGAGACTTGGGCTGGGATGACTGAGGGCTTCTTGCAGCTACAAGAATCAATGTAAGACCTGGAAAACAGAGAACACAGACAGAATCTGCAAATCAGAAATATACCAGAGACTGTGACCAGGGAAGAGCTTCTGGAATACCCTAAAAGACTTTAAATCACTAGTCCCCAATCTAACAAAAGACAGGGGTGCTCAATGCTACATCCAATTGCCAAAACATATATGGTAATAAGTATAAAGTTTAAATACTTAAATAATAATAATTACTTGGTTATTTAGTTAAACCCTATGGCCAAAGCGTCGTAAGCCTGCATACCAAACGTCAAGGTATAACCAAAAATGCAGGTCCTACACTACACTGTGAACCCTTCCCTTTGCCGCTGTATGAGGGGAAAGAACCATAGTAGGTCCTGTTCTTGCAGCAAAGTGAAAAGACCTCCCAAGTTAAAAAGGTGAGGAGGAGTGAGCTCTGGGGGGAGGTGCCACCTACCTCCATACAACTGTTACCAGTCAATTTGTCAATTGGATGTAGCATTGGGCACCCCTGTCTTTTGTTGTATATATTTGCCACGCTCAGTAGCACTCTTTTTTGACATAAATATATATTCATGATGTGGTGGGTGTAGGAGTTTGAGCTATCTGGGAATGTGTGTTAATCACTAGTCCCCAATCTGACAGAACAGGAAATGCATATGGATAGAGCTCACAGAGTCCTGGGTCCAAAGCAAACTGATCCTGGGAGAAGAAGAGACGTAATAATAAGATGCAACCATTTCACTACAAAACAGCAGATAATCGATGCAAGCAGAAACAAAGGAATAGTAGCGTTTGAAGAGACGCAATTGCAAATCTTTAATAGTCTTGCAAGATCTACCATCTTAAAAAGAAGGATGATGCAACCTCTGACGAGTCTGCTAAGGGAAAAGGGGATCAAATATAGATTGGGATTTCCCTTCGAGTTATCAGTCCTCAAAGATAATAGACAGATACACATCAAATCAATGGAGGAAGCGGATCCATTCCTGAAGATACTTGGCGTAAGTTGGCCACAACAGAACAGAGGACCTGGAGAAAGAGGAAGGAATTGTGGACCCCGCCCGAGAGTGGAAGATGGAGGGACCCCATCGTTAGAACGCCAGCAGAAATAAACTGATGACATTGAGACTCGGTCTTCCCCTCTCCCCCCTCCCCCTCCCGTTTCCCTTTTCTTCTTTGTCCTTTCTCATCAGGCCTATAATCTACTATAGACGCCGAGATTCAGAGGTTGTTCCCCAAGGAGACTGGCAGGGGGAATGGGAGCTATTTTCAAAACCTAGTAAAAGTCAGGTTTCCACACACAACGGAGGGGGAGTGGAGGGATCAGGGTTTACCTGAATCCAGTGGGGGGGGGGGGGGGCGTGTTGGCAGGGCAAAAAGGGACCCTTCTAGGGGTAACAGCTGGGAAAAAGAGAGTAGAAGAAAAAGACAAATTATATGAATAAGGTGGATGTTCTCCTGTTAATAACAGGCTCCTGCGTTTTTTGAGACGTTCAGTTCAATATGTTCGATTGGTTAAATGGTTTTCAGGATTGTTTGGTTAATCTCTGACACAGGTCAATACCATCCTCAAAATTAAAAGACTAGTTTAGCTGACATACAGTAGGTCAATATAAGAAAAGATGGTAAATCTCAAGAACTAAAAGACTAGTTCAGATAGCTACAGGTTAAAATAAAGTTCACATAAACAAAGTTTGGGTTAATAACAAGTTAAATATAGATTAGATGATGAGGAGGGGGTGGGACTAGATATCGTTAGAACAACCATCACAAGGTCTAGAATAGGACCTATCGGGACCCACCCCCACCATAATAATAGACTTTATAAAAGTGATATTAGATGCGCCACACTGGTTAAAGGCGGCAAAATTCTTCCATTTCTGGAGAAGGTTGGCCCCTCTAGCGAGACATTGTCTCGAAAATCCAGACCGTACAGATTCTGGAAGTTAATTAAAACCGAGGTGTCAAACCCAATACACTCCATTACCCCCCACCCCCCCATTTCCATCCACCCTCCTAATTTATTATTTATCCCTAAGACCGGCACAAATGCACACAATTCTTGATACAGCTCAAACAAAGCTTTAAAAAAAAAAACAGCCCGAGCAAGCCCACCCAAAATCTCTAATAGCTAACCAAACACAAATAAAAATGATATCCCTTAATGTGAAGGGATTTTATATATATATATATATATATATATAGATAGATAGATAGATAGATATATATATATATATATATATATATATATATATATATATATATATATATATATATATATATATATATATATATATATATAGATATATATAGATAGATATATATAGATAAGCTCCTTACCAGGTAACTCCAGGATCCCATGATCACGAGGCAAGAAAGAGACAGCACACTCAGGAAGTACAAAAAAGCGTGTATTCAGAAGAGAAACTGGCACAAAAACCCGACGTTTCGGTCCTTGACACAGGACCTTTCTCAAGGGAGGGCTCAAGAGAGAAAGGTCCTGTGTCAAGGACCGAAACGTCGGGTTTTTGTGCCAGTTTCTCTTCTGAATACACGCTTTTTTGTACTTCCTGAGTGTGCTGTCTCTTTCTTGCCTCGTGATCCTGGGATCCTGGAGTTACCTGGTAAGGAGCTTATCTATGCATTATCTATGCATTCAACCTGTATGGGACAAGCACCTACTTTCAGTTTATGTGTGTGCCATCTGCCTATTTCTATATATATATATTATATATATACTGTACAGGCATACCCCGCTTTAACATACGCAATGGGACCGGAGCTTGTATGTAAAGTGAAAATGTACTTAAAGTGAAGCACGACCTTTTTTCCACTTTACAGTGCATGTACTGTACTGCAAACATCATATATGTGCATAACTGATGTAAAGAATGCATTTGTAACCAAAATAAATACAGTAGGCTTTATTGAAAGAAAATTTTTAATGTCAGCTGATTTTTTTTTCTTACTAGTGCTGGCAGATGCAAAATGGATGAACAGAAAATTAGGTAAAAATTATGTAGGAAGGATGAAAGAGAGGGCATATCTTCTACTGTACAGTATTTTTACTGTAACACAAAACAAAAAGCGATAAACAGCACTCAAAATTGGAACAACAAATAACTAAATGCCAGGTGCAGCAGGAACAAGGAGAACCCTAATTCCAGCAGTTATAGCAGTAACCAAATATCAACCAATGTTCCAGCATTCACTGACTACCAAAAAATTGTCAACCAGGACATAAGCCAAAAATGAGAATAATTTAATGCATACACAAGATAACAATAACTTAGAGAGATGTCACACAAACGAACTCTAGGATATACGTGGTATGGGGAAAGAACACGGGGTAAGGGGTGAGAGAGACAATAGACAGGGTGTGGGGGAAAAACAATGGGGGGAGGGTAAATTAAGGGGGCAACGTTTCGAAGTGGATACCCCTTCTTCAGGCCCTTATCCCTCTTTCCCCAACCAATAATCAATCAAATCCCACAATCAAAGATAATGTGATGCACAGCAAAACAGAGCAACAGCTCAAAGTAGCTAGAGTCCAGAACCAGCAAGAGTTCCAATCCACTGAACAGCAAACAGAAAATCAAACCATATGATCCTTGGCAGCAACAAATTCTCTCTAATTCCTGCTGTGTGGGGCTATTATGAAGATTAAGTAGAGTCATCAAGGGCTGACGCTTTCTTGCGGGCGATTTCGATGGACTACTTGAAGTAGAAATAATAATAGGAGTAGGGCTTGGGGCTGATGTCGATGCTCGAGGTGGACTTTCAGTGGATGTTGATGGTCTGGGAGATTGACTGGCTGCTGTTGATCTTTTAGGAAAGTAGGTGTCTAAGGAGGTTTGACGTGTAGCTCTTTTCTTTTCTCTGTATATTTCTTTGTAACAGGCATAGCCCCCCGAAATGATTGCATTGACTTTGGAACTTCTTTCAAAGTCCCTGTCATGCTTTTCAAAAAGAGCCATGGCGCTATCAAGATGACGGAAAGCTTCAAAGAGAATTTTTGAAGATAGGCCTTCAGGCTGTTCGATGGTCTCAACCTCATCCTGCACATCATCTTCTTCTCTCTCCTCTTCAAGTTCCAGAAGATCTTCATTGCTGAGGGGCTCAGAATGGGACGCCAGAAGTTCAGCAACATCTTCTGCCTCCACTTCCAGCTCTAACTGCCTTGCCATCTCTACAATATTTTCTGTAACATTATCTTCAGAATCAGAATCGTCAAAGCCTTCAAAATCGTCAACTAAGTGTGGGCATAATTTTTTCCAGGCCCCTTTCATTGTTGTTTCCTTTATGTCTTTCCATGCATCTCTTACGGTTTTGATGCAATCCAAGATATTGTAGCTTTTCCAGAATTTCTTTAGGACTTCTTGCCCTGTTCCCTCTTCACTGTCTATTGCAGCAATACACTTACTGAATGTTCTTTTTAAGTAGTTCAGCTTAAAGGTGGCTATAACACATTGGTCCACGGGCTGCAGTAGTGAGGTGGTATTCGGTGGTAGGAATTCCACTCGAATGTTAGGGTTCAGCTCATTTAACGATCGAGGGTGGCCAGGAGCATTGTCTACATGAAGCAAAATTCTGAAAGGGATATTGTTGTCCCTGCAATAGGCTTTCACCTCAGGTAAAAAGCAGGTATCAAACCAGTCTTCGAAAAGGGCTGCAGTCACCCATGCTTTTCTATTAGACCTCCAATGCACTGGAAGTCTACATTTAACATAGTTCTTTAAAGCTCTAGGGTTTTGCCAGCGGTAAATTAGCATAGGTTTTAGCTTTAAGGTACCAGAATCATTGCCACCTAACAGAAGGGTTATTCTATCTTTAGCTGCTTTGTAGCCAGGCATTGTTTTCTCCTCTCTTGCAATGAAGGTTCTTGCAGGCATCTTCTTCCAGAACAGACCAGTCTCATCCACATTAAAAATTTGATCTTTTAGGTAGCCTTCGTCATCAATTATTTTGGCAAGGTCACGTGGATAGCTTTCTGCAGCCTCAGTATCAGCAGCCGCTGCCTCTCCTTGCACTTTGATGTTATGTATGTTAGCCCTCTTCTTGAACCTATCAAACCATCCACGGCTTGCAACAAATTCTGCATCCTTCGCTGCCTCACCTTTCTTAGCCTTCAGGTCATTGAATAGGCTTAAGGCTTTACTTTGAATAATTGCCTGGTTTATAGGAACATTGCGTGCCGTCTGATTTTCTATCCAAATTATTAAGAGTCTCTCCATGTCTGCAACAACGCTATCCCTTTTTCTAATTGTTGTTGTGTTAATTGGCGTAGCACTCTTAATTTCTGCAATGATTTTGTCTTTACTCTTCATGACAGTATTAACTGTCGTACGATGGAAGCCTAGCCTTCGACCGATCTCAGCTTGAGAAACACCTTCATCATACATTTTAATAATTTTAAGCTTCATATCTAAAGTAATCGATTTACGAGTTTTCTTTGCATCTGCCATTACGTGGAATAAAATATACTGTACAGGAAAAAAAACTGATTACCACTTGGCAAGCTTGCAGCCTAGGTGGAACTATGAGGTGTTATAAATCCTGATTGTGCTTACCAAAATAGAAGAAAGGGCATGAATGTGGGGTTCATTTATTTCACTTGACTTTTTATTTGTGAGTTTGGTGTTTTACAGTACAGGAACTGCTGTTTCCCTATTGGCTCAGGTGAATTGGTGAGTCATAACTATGGTGGTCTGTAGGGGCAGCCTCAGCGCAACAAATGGGAGCAAGAAAGGAGGGGAGAGGGGAGCAAGCAAGGAGGGGAGAGGAGCGCACGCAGGACAGTACTGCATGGCCCTCCCCCTCCCATCTGTCCCCATTCCTCCTCCCCTCTGCACTCCCGAGTTGAGTCTGTGCCATCCCCTGCTCCCCCTCCCCGCTCCTCCCCCCTACAATTCTTCTCCGTTGGAGAAGACAGAAGGAGGGGGAGTCAATTAAGAGGTGCGCACGCGCTGCCCCCTGCACTCCCCCCTCCTTCCTCCACTTCTGCTCAGTTGGAGAAGACAGAAGGAGGGGGAGTATATTAACAGGTGCGCACGCAGCCACAGCCGTGCACGCGCGCCGCCCCCTGCACTCCCCCCTCCTTCCTCCACTTCTGCTCCGTTGGAGAAGACAGGAGGGGGAGCATATTAACAGGTGCGCACGCAGCCACAGCAGTGCACGCGCGCCGCCCCCTGCACTCCCCCCTCCTTCCTCCACTTCTGCTCCGTTGGAGAAGACAGAAGGAGGGGGAGCATATTAACAGGTGCGCACGCAGCCACAGCCGTGCACGCGCGCCGCCCCCTGCACTCCCCCCTCCTTCCTCCACTTCTGCTCCGTTGGAGAAGACAGAAGGAGGGGGAGCATATTAACAGGTGCGCACGCAGCCACAGCCGTGCACGCGCGCCGCCCCCTGCACTCCCCCCTCCTTCCTCCACTTCTGCTCCGTTGGAGAAGACAGAAGGAGGGGGAGCATATTAACAGGTGCGCACGCAGCCACAGCAGTGCACGCGCGCCGCCCCCTGCACTCCCCCCTCCTTCCTCCACTTCTGCTCCGTTGGAGAAGACAGAAGGAGGGGGAGCATATTAACAGGTGCGCACGCAGCCACAGCCGTGCACGCGCGCCGCCCCCTGCACTCCCCCCTCCTTCCTCCACTTCTGCTCCGTTGGAGGAGACAGAAGGAGGGGGAGCATATTAACAGGTGCGCACGCAGCCACAGCCGTGCACGCGCGCCGCCCCCTGCACTCCCCCCTCCTTCCTCCACTTCTGCTCCGTTGGAGGAGACAGAAGGAGGGGGAGTATATTAAAAAATGCGCACGCAGCCACAGCCGTGCACGCGCGCCGCCCCCTGCACTCCCCCCTCCTCTCCCGCTCCGTGTGAGAAGGCAGAAGGAGCTTCAAGGAGGGGGAGACATTGAAGATGTGCGCACGCAACCTGCAGCCGTGCGCGCGCCGCGCCCTGCACTCCCCCCTCCTCTCCCGCTCCGTGAGAGAAGAATGAAGGAGCTTCAAGGAGGTGAGTTAATGCAGAGGTGCGCACGCCGCCGCAAGCGCACGCCACCGTGCACGCGCCCCGCCCCCTGGTGTCCGTACTCGCGAAGCACTGAGTACGTACACAGGGGTATGGTGCAGTTAAAAAAAAGTGTACGTACTTGCGAGTGTACGTAAAACGGGTGTATGTAAAACGGGGTATGCCTGTATATATACAGTGTTCGACAAACCTGTACATTTGCACGCCCCGGGCGAGTGGATTTAACATCTTGGCGAGCTCCTATTGGCCCAAGCAGCACGTGTGGTACTAGGAGGCGAGTAGATTTTTTTGTTAGGCGAGTAGATTTTTTGGTGATTTGTCGACCACTGTATACATATATATATATAGCAAATGGAAATATTACTGTATGCTCATTTGCATGTTTTAGACAGGTCTGCAACCCCGCCTTTCACCATTATCACCCAGCACACAGCACTTCCACTGCAGCAGGGGATTCTGGGAAATGTCATGCAAATGAGCACACAGTGCCACTTTTTGCTTCAAAACCATTTTAAACATGGTTCCCTATAGGCTTAAACTTGCTGCATGGTCACAGCTTTGAGCACAGCCAGGGTTAAGATGCATAGCCAGTAAACCCACCCACAGACAGCCGTTTCAACCTTAATGGGTCTCATCAGTGTGGGGTTGGTTACACTGGCTATGCAAAAATGAAGCAATGAGGATGGGTTTTACCATACTGTACTTAGTTAAGTTATGGTGAGTAAAAAAAGTGACAAAAACCCTCCACAGCAAGGCATATAGCAAATGGAAATATTACTGTATGCTCATTTGCATGTCTTAGACAGGTCCGCAACCCCGCCTTTCACCATTATCACCCAGCACACAGCACTTCCATACACAGCAGCGGGCGTGCAGCTTAAGCTCCGCTGCCAGCCCAGGTGAATCTGTTACTGACAGACAGTCTCCAACCGGGATCGGTTTGGTGCAAATAGTTTTAACTGCTGAGGTAATTAGTTTCATCTTAAGGAAGGGGTGATGTGGGATAGGTGCTGTTTTTGCAAATAACCTTGTTATATCATGTCCTGTCAGAATTTAGACACATTTCCAATTATAAAATAAACACACACAAATCAGAAACCCTAAATTTTTCCCTCCCTAAATATGAAGTCAAATTACTCCAACCAAATTGTAATTACAAATGGAAATAAATTTATATAAAATATCTAGGAATAAATATTATTAAAAAAATACCAATCTCTTTACACCCATAACTACCCCAACTTAATAACACAAATCAAGAAGGATTTAATGTCATGGAATAATTACCAGATATCCTGGTTGGGACGTATAGCCTCACTAAAGATGAATATACTCCCGCGGCTGTTATATTACTTTCAGACGTTGCCAATAACAGTTCCACAATCAGTGATAAAAGGTCTACAAAATAACGTACTGTATTCAGGTTTATATGGCAAAATAAACCCCAAAGAGTTGCAAGATCAGTGCTTCTAGCACCGAAAGATGGTGGACGTCTAGCAGTACCAGATCTTCAAAAATACTACCAAGCAGCTTATATCAAACAGATAGTCATGTGGCATTCAGCCCCACATATCCACAAATGGGTGGATATAGAAACCCACCTATCGAGCCCAACATCACTCTCTGCTTTATTATTGAAACACAAAGAGGGAAGAGACAAGAAGCCAGAACTCAGTCAAACTATGCTATTCACACTAAAAAATATAGCATAAGGCTAACTCCGTATACACACTCCTCTCCTCCCCATCAAAATTAACTCCATTACATGGAAACCCAGATTTCGCCCCAGGCATCCCCGCAAAAGTATTTAAGACATGGAAAAGGGTGGGGTTGTTGGACGTGGGTGATGTCCTCTTTATAAAACGGTACAATCTAGATAGTTTAGAAATATATAGAGTCATACAGGTCAAACAACTAATCAAACAAATATCCCAGACGGGCCCTTTCCGTCAATGCAGAAACTTCGAAAATGTATGTATAAGGTCATATCAGAAAGGACTCATTTCAACTACATAGCGAGAATTAGAGACTCCGGTCACGACGGGTCAATCGTAAACACACAAATATATGGATAAATGGGAAACTGACCTTCAGAGGGAAATAACAGCGGAGGAGTGGTCTGATATTTGGGAAAATGCTTCTAAGACCTCGATTTGAGCACAAATCAGGGAAAATATATATAAGGTCCTTTTTGGTTGGTACCTGACCCCCCCAAAAATTTAGCAAAATATACCCCGGAAGCTCTGATAGATGCTGGAGAAACTCCGGAGGAGTAGGAGACCTAATCCACATCTGGTGGTCTTGCCCTAAAATAACCAGATTCTGGAGAGATATCAATAGCCTAATAGAGGAAACAATAGAAATTGATATAACATTGATATAAAAAATCCTGCCAGCGCGCCAAGTCGCAACAGTCCAATCGGGTAGGGGGATTTCTGTTTGTTTTTTTCGGCACGAGCAGGAGAATTGATTCAAAACCACTTGCGCTGCTGGGCAGGTCGTCAGCGGTCAAAATCCTGTTGACCGGGCGACCGGATTTGTCGACCACTGCATATATACATACTGTATGTGTTTGTGTGTGTAAACATTGCATTTTATTAAACACTATGATATAGATATATATCTATTTCATAGTGTTTAATAAAATGCAATGTTTTGTATGGGGAAGAATCAGT
This sequence comes from Ascaphus truei, assembly GCF_040206685.1. Taxonomy (NCBI): domain Eukaryota; kingdom Metazoa; phylum Chordata; class Amphibia; order Anura; family Ascaphidae; genus Ascaphus; species Ascaphus truei. Next base: position 34,484,383 of record NC_134488.1, on the reverse strand, counting down.
AACACAAGTGCCGACTCATTGTTCCCTAAAATAAACCTTTAAACAATTGTATTAAAAAATTAACACAGTTCTGGAATTCACTGGATGATATTGGTGTAACGGTGTTTTCCCTGGGCCCTTCTGATCCTGACCCATATGTAAGAAAATCCCCCAATTACATGGATGTGTATGTGTGGTGCACCTGCTGGCTTACAGGACTCCTGAGTCTCCCGCTGGGTGTTACGGGGAATATCAACATGACAGGCGTCTGAGGTAGTGTGCTCTGAGTCCTACTCACATATGGTACAGCGCCTCCACCCCATCAGGACCCCTGTGGCTGCAGGGAGGAGTATCTGACGGGGAACTCCTTCTTGGTGCACACTCCTGCTGAAGAACTCCACACTCACACAGAAGGGATCTTTTGAACCAAGGCATCTTTAATGACATCTTCATTGGCAGACTGCCCCTCATCGCGGCCGACACTTAGCCGCTCATTTCGTTGGAGTACTCCATGCAGAAGGTTCCTCCTATCTTAATTGAGTTGTCCTCCACCTCTCAGTTAAGGGAGATCCACCAGCTGTGCCAGGTCCCTGGACACAGTGTGTGCTCAGCTTGCACTTAAGTATCTGACAGGCAGACTTGCACTGCTGCAGACACTTCACTCAGGAACATAAGAACAGAATCACCCTAACTTTAGGCAGTTCTGTGTCTTATATAGCCTCCAGAAAAGACCCACCTCTGTGTCACTAACAGTGGACACAAAGCATGTTGTCACTTCCTTTGCTACATATGACACCTCACCAGGGTTTGAGGGCAAACCTCCATGATAGTTACTGGCAACCCTGCCTGCTTACCAGGATTACTGCCAGCATGAGAGAGATCTGTACACCAATTTTACACATGGCTACATTCTCCCCCTGGTGAAACCCAACTTCCCGGCTGGGATCTAAATTTGCGGAACCTTCCTTCAGGTAGCACTGCAAAACACATCAATACACGTTAGAATAGAAATACATTATCACAGAACATATTTTACATCAGAAACATAATCACATAACAGTCACATCCTGACCTGCAGGACGGTACTGCTCCTAAGGAGAATCTATTTCAGTAATAGTGCCTAGGGTCTGGTTTCTGCACCTCCCTCCCATTGGCATCTTTCACTGTAATGCTGTAAGACCTGGGCAGCCCATTCTCTGGTCTATACTCCATCTTATGCATGAAGATGTTGCGCCCAACACTCCATACTCTCATAAGATAAGATATCCTCTCCTCAGTCTTATACGGTGCGTAACCACCTGATTTGGACATAATATAATCTTCCAGTCTCCCTCAACCAGGTATCCCTGTTATCCTCGATCTCTTGCATGAGAGGTTCCGGTACATACGGATATTCTAGACCATGCGATTTTTTTGTACCGGGCAACTATTGCTCTCTCAGCCCTGCTGATGCGGATCAATTTCTTATTACCTGCCCTGCCTGGCAACACCCACGACAATGGTTCGTCCGGATCAACCAAATCATGTAGTATGGATGACCCTCGGGGAGTAACTAGACACTTTTGTATATCGTACCATCTTTTCCTCAATTCTTCTAAGCGCTCCTCATCTGAGAACTCACCTATATCCCTCCAGTGGTCAACTATGTCACTCCTTATTAGTATGAACCCCGTATGGTCCAACCAGGCCTCATACCCCTCAAACATAGGAGCCCACCATCTGGTTTCTTTTTCTTCTGCCTGCTCTGTTACTGTAACTGGCATCTCACTTTCCTCCGGTTCTCCCCCTGAAGAAATTCCGGATGTCCCTGTGGACCTAGAATTGGACCCAAGGTGTTTAGCCCTACATCTTACATTGGCATTACAATCAGTGTCACTCGTACAGGATGACATTTCACGCAAAAGCATTTCCCTCCCTGACCCCGCATCGGAAGTAAAACAATCCCCCAGTCCAGATTTGACCCAGTCCGTTCATTGGAGGTATCCCGGGACTCCCCAGACAACCCTTGGCGCGATAGGGACCCGGATGAGGAGGTGACAGGGGCAGGGGGTTGAGCTATGGCCGGGGGCAGGGCAAAAGGCACAGCATACGGCCTATGCGGTACTATGACCCGCAGCTTCACGATACTTCGGCCGGTACCAACGGGTTGGGGTTCAGGCTCACGCGTCTCCTGGTTCCCAGGCTTCCGCAGGGCCTGCCAGCTCTTGCTCTTCCCAGCTCCAGACGACCTGGTACAGCACGGCGGTCGCTAGGGCGCGGCCATATTCCATCCGGTTCCGCAGTGTCCGCCGGAAGTGACGTCATCAATCTCGCGGGACGAGGCGCCGCCATCTTGGGTTAGTTTCCCCCCCGGAACCTCTTCCTCCAGAACGACATCCGCCGCCGGAAGTGATGGTTCGACTTGCAGCTCCGCTTGGGCCTGGGCTAGGCCTTCCGTCTTTGACGCCGCCATCGGATCCTGTGGAGGGCAAGGAGGTGTCTCACCGCTCCGTCGGCTGGCGATGGGATCTTCTCCGCCTTCCGCACTGGGAGTCACCACGGCCGTGGGACTCATCCACTCCGGTTGCACCAGCACAGGTGACCGCGGACTCTCCAACCTTCGCTCCGCTACCACACAGGTAAGTGCTGGTTCTTTTTCAGCACCGCTGTAGTGGCCCGCCGGTAGGCGCATCACCACCGATGTCGGGCTGGCCTGCTCCTCGTCCTATGAGGCTGACTCCGACGCAGGTAGTTGCACTTCCGCAGGGGACCGACAGCGAGGTTACGGGTTCTCGCTGCGGTTGCAGGCCCCAATTTCTTTCTGCTCCATAGCGATCATCAGCAACGATCCCCATTCTCCGGGATCAGCTTTCTCAATTTTTACCTCGGGCGAGGCCCCAGCCGTCAGCTTGGCTGTCTCCCCTCCCGCCTCCGCGGCGTGTCCGGGCATAAAGGGCTGCACAGCCCACAGATAGTATATGCCACATTGTGGACACCTTGCCGTGGTGCTGGCTTCTCCGCCGGGCAACCTGCACTGCATGCACAGGCACCGCAATGTCTCTTTGTCCCCAGCCTTTACTACCAGGTAGCCTCCTGGCAATGAATAGGGGTATACCTCAATGTCCATCTCGCTCTTTGTGGTACTGGTTAAGGGAGACACTTTGCACTGTGGTCTCTCCTGTTCACCAGCTCCTCGCAACTGAAGGGCAGGGGTCGCTCCTTTACCTCCTCCCGTAGCTAGCTCCACTCTCATTTAATAAAGATAAAGACCCCTCCCCCTGGTAGATATTAGGGGAGGGTCCCACAGGTTCACTGTGTGACCCAGAACAGGCTCTGAGCCTGTCACAGTCCAGGAGGGCGCGGCCACAGCTATCGCGCCACTTGCCCCAGCAGGGTCGGGTTCTCTTTTTGGCGCCAATCCCGGCCAACTCCTGGCAATTTTAGCATTTGCAGAATTTTCTGCAATCGGCCCACGCGGTCTCCCAGGGAAGCGGGAACCGCCATTTTGGATTGCACGGCCATTTACTGTAGCCACTGAGGTAGATTGTGTAGTGATCGCCGGCAGGCAATCAGGTTCTCCATCCACTCTGCACATAACAATGTCCTCAACACTGTCCTCCAGGGTAGCACCCCGGGATCCTAGGCAGGACAAAAACGGCACGGCCACAGCCTTGGCGCCACTCCATAACATATTGCAAAAGTCCCTTCTGCAGCTCGCTCCTCTGTGGTATACACACCACATGCGCTCTCTCCATCAGTCGCTTGCCACCATCTTGGACTCTCCGCACCGCGCGGAACTTCTCTACTTGCGATCGCCATCTTTACTTGAAAATTGCTATCGCACATGGTGCTCCTCTCTGCTGGGCAGCCGCCATTTCGATGCAATAAAGAATGCCAGTGCACCACTCTACATGTATCTAACGTATGTTTGACTCATGTGTACTACCTCAGGCTAGGCTCACTCTTTCTTTGTATGCTGTTTCTGCCTTCCTCCAGTATGTGCTCTGTGGTAAGTGTTCTGGTTACTGGCTAGAGTACTCTGGCTTCTCCCATGCAGTACTTGGGCGTCAACCTCTCTTGGCTATCTCTAGCGCAGACCCTCTCAGGATTCCTGACCCATGTTAACCAGGCTATCCCCTTAGGCATCCTACGACTAGCTGCCTCACGGTGACTAGAACAGCTATAGCCCTGTCTCCAGACCCACTTAACTCCACTCAGGGCCCCTAGGGTGTGCTTTGCGAGCGGATCGTTACACTCCTGACTACCCCTAGGCTCCCGTCCCATCCACAGCACTGACTGGCAGCATACACTCTCCTGTTTCCTAGTGTGCCTAGCAAAAGCCTGTCCTGTTGATAGGCATCTCAGCAGTGCCTCCAACTGTAACGGTGTTTTCCCTGGGCCCTTCTGATCCTGACCCATATGTAAGAAAATCCCCCAATTACATGGATGTGTATGTGTGGTGCACCTGCTGGCTTACAGGACTCCTGAGTCTCCCGCTGGGTGTTATGGGGAATATCAACATGACAGGTGTCTGAGGTAGTGTGCTCTGAGTCCTACTCACTTATGGTACAGCGCCTCCACCCCATCAGGACCCCTGTGGCTGCAGGGAGGAGTATCTGACGGGGAACTCCTTCTTGGTGCATCCTCCTGCTGAAGAACTCCACACTCACACAGAAGGGATCTTTTGAACCAGGGCATCTTTAATGATATCTTCATTGGCAGACTGCCCCTCATCGCAGCCGACACTTAGCCGCTCATTTCGTTGGAGTACTCCATGCAGAAGGTTCCTCCTGTCTTAATTGAGTTGTCCTCCACCTCTCCCTTAAGGGAGATCCACGAGCTGTGCCAGGTCCCTGGACACAGTGTGTGCTCAGCTTGCACTTAAGTATCTGACAGGCAGACTTGCACTGCTGCAGACACTTCACTCAGGAACATAAGAACAGAATCACCCTAACTTTAGGCAGTTCTGTGTCTTATATAGCCTCCAGAAAAGACCCACCTCTGTGTCACTAACAGTGGACACAAAGCATGTTGTCACTTCCTTTGCTACATATGACACCTCACCAGGGTTTGAGGGCAAACCTCCATGATAGTTACTGGCAACCCTGCCTGCTTACCAGGATTACTGCCAGCATGAGAGAGATCTGTACACCAATTTTACACATGGCTACATTCTCCCCCTGGTGAAACCCAACTTCCCGGCTGGGATCTAAATTTGCGGAACCTTCCTTCAGGTAGCACTGCAAAACACATCAATACACGTTAGAATAGAAATACATTATCACAGAACATATTTTACATCAGAAACATAATCACATAACAGTCACATCCTGACCTGCAGGACGGTACTGCTCCTAAGGAGAATCTATTTCAGTAATAGTGCCTAGGGTCTGGTTTCTGCACCTCCCTCCCATTGGCATCTTTCACTGTAATGCTGTAAGACCTGGGCCACCCATTCTCTGGTCTATACTCCATCTTATGCATGAAGATGTTGCGCCCAACACTCCATACTCTCATAAGATAAGATATCCTCTCCTCAGTCTTATACGGTGCGTAACCACCTGATTTGGACATAATATAATCTTCCAGTCTCCCTCAACCAGGTATCCCTGTTATCCTCGATCTCTTGCATGAGAGGTTCCGGTACATACGGATATTCTAGACCATGCGATTTTTTTGTACCGGGCAACTATTGCTCTCTCAGCCCTGCTGATGCGGATCAATTTCTTATTACCTGCCCTGCCTGGCAACACCCACGACAATGGTTCGTCCGGATCAACCAAATCATGTAGTATGGATGACCCTCGGGGAGTAACTAGACACTTTTGTATATCGTACCATCTTTTCCTCAATTCTTCTAAGCGCTCCTCATCTGAGAACTCACCTATATCCCTCCAGTGGTCAACTATGTCACTCCTTATTAGTATGAACCCCGTATGGTCCAACCAGGCCTCATACCCCTCAAACATAGGAGCCCACCATCTGGTTTCTTTTTCTTCTGCCTGCTCTGTTACTGTAACTGGCATCTCACTTTCCTCCGGTTCTCCCCCTGAAGAAATTCCGGATGTCCCTGTGGACCTAGAATTGGACCCAAGGCGTTTAGCCCTACATCTTACATTGGCATTACAATCAGTGTCACTCGTACAGGATGACATTTCACGCAAAAGCATTTCCCTCCCTGACCCCGCATCGGAAGTAAAACAATCCCCCAGTCCAGATTTGACCCAGTCCGTTCATTGGAGGTATCCCGGGACTCCCCAGACAACCCTTGGCGCGATAGGGACCCGGATGAGGAGGTGACAGGGGCAGGGGGTTGAGCTATGGCCGGGGGCAGGGCAAAAGGCACAGCATACGGCCTATGCGGTACTATGACCCGCAGCTTCACGATACTTCGGCCGGTACCAACGGGTTGGGGTTCAGGCTCACGCGTCTCCTGGTTCCCAGGCTTCCGCAGGGCCTGCCAGCTCTTGCTCTTCCCAGCTCCAGACGACCTGGTACAGCACGGCGGTCGCTAGGGCGCGGCCATATTCCATCCGGTTCCGCAGTGTCCGCCGGAAGTGACGTCATCAATCTCGCGGGACGAGGCGCCGCCATCTTGGGTTAGTTTCCCCCCCGGAACCTCTTCCTCCAGAACGACATCCGCCGCCGGAAGTGATGGTTCGACTTGCAGCTCCGCTTGGGCCTGGGCTAGGCCTTCCGTCTTTGACGCCGCCATCGGATCCTGTGGAGGGCAAGGAGGTGTCTCACCGCTCCGTCGGCTGGCGATGGGATCTTCTCCGCCTTCCGCACTGGGAGTCACCACGGCCGTGGGACTCATCCACTCCGGTTGCACCAGCACAGGTGACCGCGGACTCTCCAACCTTCGCTCCGCTACCACACAGGTAAGTGCTGGTTCTTTTTCAGCACCGCTGTAGTGGCCCGCCGGTAGGCGCATCACCACCGATGTCGGGCTGGCCTGCTCCTCGTCCTATGAGGCTGACTCCGACGCAGGTAGTTGCACTTCCGCAGGGGACCGACAGCGAGGTTACGGGTTCTCGCTGCGGTTGCAGGCCCCAATTTCTTTCTGCTCCATAGCGATCATCAGCAACGATCCCCATTCTCCGGGATCAGCTTTCTCAATTTTTACCTCGGGCGAGGCCCCAGCCGTCAGCTTGGCTGTCTCCCCTCCCGCCTCCGCGGCGTGTCCGGGCATAAAGGGCTGCACAGCCCACAGATAGTATATGCCACATTGTGGACACCTTGCCGTGGTGCTGGCTTCTCCGCCGGGCAACCTGCACTGCATGCACAGGCACCGCAATGTCTCTTTGTCCCCAGCCTTTACTACCAGGTAGCCTCCTGGCAATGAATAGGGGTATACCTCAATGTCCATCTCGCTCTTTGTGGTACTGGTTAAGGGAGACACTTTGCACTGTGGTCTCTCCTGTTCACCAGCTCCTCGCAACTGAAGGGCAGGGGTCGCTCCTTTACCTCCTCCCGTAGCTAGCTCCACTCTCATTTAACAAAGATAAAGACCCCTCCCCCTGGTAGATATTAGGGGAGGGTCCCACAGGTTCACTGTGTGACCCAGAACGGGCTCTGAGCCTGTCACAGTCCAGGAGGGCGCGGCCACAGCTATCGCGCCACTTGCCCCAGCAGGGTGGGGTTCTCTTTTTGGCGCAAATCCCGGCCAACTCCTGGCAATTTTAGCATTTGCAGAATTTTCTGCAATCGGCCCACGCGGTCTCCCAGGGAAGCGGGAACCGCCATTTTGGATTGCACGGCCATTTACTGTAGCCACTGAGGTAGATTGTGTAGTGATCGCCGCCAGGCAATCAGGTTCTCCATCCACTCTGCACATAACAATGTCCTCAACACTGTCCTCCAGGGTAGCACCCCGGGATCCTAGGCAGGACAAAAACGGCACGGCCACAGCCTTGGCGCCTATCACCTGAGATCAGACTCCAAAAGACTATTCATGGTCCCAAGACTCAACAAAGTATCCGGACGTTCCTCCTTCTCCTTCCGTGCACCCCAAAACTGGAACAACCTACCAGAGACTCTCATATCCACCACCAGCTTAAGTTCTTTCAAATCTAAGGCTGTCTCACACTTTAATCTGGTCTGTAACTGTTTCATACGCTCATAATATATATTTTCTTTAACTGTGCATGCAATGTCTTGTATATAAATGTATACCTTGTTCATTTATGTAACTGTATTTGTAACCATGTATTATTTGTTTTACTCTGTGCCCAGGACATACTTGAAAACGAGAGGTAACTCTCAATGTATTACTTCCTGGTAAAATATTTTATAAATAAATAAATAAATAAATAAACTCCATAACATATTGCAAAAGTCCCTTCTGCAGCTCGCTCCTCTGTGGTATACACACCACATGCGCTCTCTCCATCAGTCGCTTGCCACCATCTTGGACTCTCCGCACCGCGCGGAACTTCTCTACTTGCGGTCGCCATCTTTACTTGAAAATTGCTATCGCACATGGTGCTCCTCTCTGCTGGGCAGCCGCCATTTCGATGCAATAAAGAATGCCAGTGCACCACTCTACATGTATCTAACGTATGTTTGACTCATGTGTACTACCTCAGGCTAGGCTCACTCTTTCTCTGTATGCTGTTTCTGCCTTCCTCCAGTATGTGCTCTGTGGTAAGTGTTCTGGTTACTGGCTAGAGTACTCTGGCTTCTCCCATGCAGTACTTGGGCGTCAACCTCTCTTGGCTATCTCTAGCGCAGACCCTCTCAGGATTCCTGACCCATGTTAACCAGGCTATCCCCTTAGGCATCCTACGACTAGTTGCCTCACGGTGACTAGAACAGCTATAGCCCTGTCTCCAGACCCACTTAACTCCACTCAGGGCCCCTAGGGTGTGCTTTGCGAGCGGATCGTCACACTCCTGACTACCCCTAGGCTCCCGTCCCATCCACAGCACTGACTGGCAGCATACACTCTCCTGTTTCCTAGTGTGCCTAGCAAAAGCCTGTCCTGTTGATAGGCATCTCAGCAGTGCCTCCAACTGTAACGGTGTTTTCCCTGGGCCCTTCTGATCCTGACCCATATGTAAGAAAATCCCCCAATTACATGGATGTGTATGTGTGGTGCACCTGCTGGCTTACAGGACTCCTGAGTCTCCCGCTGGGTGTTATGGGGAATATCAACATGACAGGTGTCTGAGGTAGTGTGCTCTGAGTCCTACTCACTTATGGTACAGCGCCTCCACCCCATCAGGACCCCTGTGGCTGCAGGGAGGAGTATCTGACGGGGAACTCCTTCTTGGTGCATCCTCCTGCTGAAGAACTCCACACTCACACAGAAGGGATCTTTTGAACCAGGGCATCTTTAATGATATCTTCATTGGCAGACTGCCCCTCATCGCAGCCGACACTTAGCCGCTCATTTCGTTGGAGTACTCCATGCAGAAGGTTCCTCCTGTCTTAATTGAGTTGTCCTCCACCTCTCCCTTAAGGGAGATCCACGAGCTGTGCCAGGTCCCTGGACACAGTGTGTGCTCAGCTTGCACTTAAGTATCTGACAGGCAGACTTGCACTGCTGCAGACACTTCACTCAGGAACATAAGAACAGAATCACCCTAACGTTAGGCAGTTCTGTGTCTTATATAGCCTCCAGAAAAGACCCACCTCTGTGTCACTAACAGTGGACACAAAGCATGTTGTCACTTCCTTTGCTACATATGACACCTCACCAGGGTTTGAGGGCAAACCTCCATGATAGTTACTGGCAACCCTGCCTGCTTACCAGGATTACTGCCAGCATGAGAGAGATCTGTACACCAATTTTACACATGGCTACATTCTCCCCCTGGTGAAACCCAACTTCCCGGCTGGGATCTAAATTTGCGGAACCTTCCTTCAGGTAGCACTGCAAAACACATCAATACACGTTAGAATAGAAATACATTATCACAGAACATATTTTACATCAGAAACATAATCACATAACAGTCACATCCTGACCTGCAGGACGGTACTGCTCCTAAGGAGAATCTATTTCAGTAATAGTGCCTAGGGTCTGGTTTCTGCACCTCCCTCCCATTGGCATCTTTCACTGTAATGCTGTAAGACCTGGGCAGCCCATTCTCTGGTCTAAACTCCATCTTATGCATGAAGATGTTGCGCCCAACACTCCATACTCTCATAAGATAAGATATCCTCTCCTCAGTCTTATACGGTGCGTAACCACCTGATTTGGACATAATATAATCTTCCAGTCTCCCTCAACCAGGTATCCCTGTTATCCTCGATCTCTTGCATGAGAGGTTCCGGTACATACGGATATTCTAGACCATGCGATTTTTTTGTACCGGGCAACTATTGCTCTCTCAGCCCTGCTGATGCGGATCAATTTCTTATTACCTGCCCTGCCTGGCAACACCCACGACAATGGTTCGTCCGGATCAACCAAATCATGTAGTATGGATGACCCTCGGGGAGTAACTAGACACTTTTGTATATCGTACCACCTTTTCCTCAATTCTTCTAAGCGCTCCTCATCTGAGAACTCACCTATATCCCTCCAGTGGTCAACTATGTCACTCCTTATTAGTATGAACCCCGTATGGTCCAACCAGGCCTCATACCCCTCAAACATAGGAGCCCACCATCTGGTTTCTTTTTCTTCTGCCTGCTCTGTTACTGTAACTGGCATCTCACTTTCCTCCGGTTCTCCCCCTGAAGAAATTCCGGATGTCCCTGTGGACCTAGAATTGGACCCGAGGCGTTTAGCCCTACATCTTACATTGGCATTACAATCAGTGTCACTCGTACAGGATGACATTTCACGCAAAAGCATTTCCCTCCCTGACCCCGCATCGGAAGTAAAACAATCCCCCAGTCCAGATTTGACCCAGTCCGTTCATCGGAGGTATCCCGGGACTCCCCAGACAACCCTTGGCGCGATAGGGACCCGGATGAGGAGGTGACAGGGGCAGGGGGTTGAGCTATGGCCGGGGGCAGGGCAAAAGGCACAGCATACGGCCTATGCGGTACTATGACCCGCAGCTTCACGATACTTCGGCCGGTACCAACGGGTTGGGGTTCAGGCTCACGCGTCTCCTGGTTCCCAGGCTTCCGCAGGGCCTGCCAGCTCTTGCTCTTCCCAGCTCCAGACGACCTGGTACAGCACGGCGGTCGCTAGGGCGCGGCCATATTCCATCCGGTTCCGCAGTGTCCGCCGGAAGTGACATCATCAATCTCGCGGGACGAGGCGCCGCCATCTTGGGTTAGGTTCCCCACCGGAACCTCTTCCTCCAGAACGACATCCGCCGCCGGAAGTGATGATTCGACTTGCAGCTCCGCTTGGGCCTGGGCTAGGCCTTTCGTCTTTGACGCCGCCATCGGATCCTGTGGAGGGCAAGGAGGTGTCTCACCGCTCCGTCGGCTGGCGATGGGATCTTCTCCGCCTTCCGCACTGGGAGTCACCACGGCCGTGGGACTCATCCACTCCGGTTGCACCAGCACAGGTGACCGCGGACTCTCCAACCTTCGCTCCGCTACCACACAGGTAAGTGCTGGTTCTTTTTCAGCACCGCTGTAGTGGCCCGCCGGTAGGCGCATCACCACCGATGTCGGGCTGGCCTGCTCCTCGTCCTATGAGGCTGACTCCGACGCAGGTAGTTGCACTTCCGCAGGGGACCGACAGCGAGGTTACGGGTTCTCGCTGCGGTTGCAGGCCCCAATTTCTTTCTGCTCAATAGCGATCATCAGCAACGATCCCCATTCTCCGGGATCAGCTTTCTCAATTTTTACCTCGGGCGAGGCCTTAGCCGTCAGCTTGGCTGTCTCCCCTCCCGCCTCCGCGGCGTGTCCGGGCATAAAGGGCTGCACAGCCCACAGATAGTATATGCCACATTGTGGACACCTTGCCGTGGTGCTGGCTTCTCCGCCGGGCAACCTGCACTGCATGCACAGGCACCGCAATGTCTTTTTGTCCCCAGCCTTTACTACCAGGTAGCCTCCTGGCAATGAATAGGGGTATACCTCAATGTCCATCTCGCTCTTTGTGGTACTGGTTAAGGGAGACACTTTGCACTGTGGTCTCTCCTGTTCACCAGCTCCTCGCAACTGAAGGGCAGGGGTCGCTCCTTTACCTCCTCCCGTAGCTAGCTCCACTCTCATTTAACAAAGATAAAGACCCCTCCCCCTGGTAGATATTAGGGGAGGGTCCCACAGGTTCACTGTGTGACCCAGAACGGGCTCTGAGCCTGTCACAGTCCAGGAGGGCGCGGCCACAGCTATCGCGCCACTTGCCCCAGCAGGGTGGGGTTCTCTTTTTGGCGCCAATCCCGGCCAACTCCTGGCAATTTTAGCATTTGCAGAATTTTCTGCAATCGGCCCACGCGGTCTCCCAGGGAAGCGGGAACCGCCATTTTGGATTGCACGGCCATTTACTGTAGCCACTGAGGTAGATTGTGTAGTGATCGCCGCCAGGCAATCAGGTTCTCCATCCACTCTGCACATAACAATGTCCTCAACACTGTCCTCCAGGGTAGCACCCCGGGATCCTAGGCAGGACAAAAACGGCACGGCCACAGCCTTGGCGCCACTCCATAACATATTGCAAAAGTCCCTTCTGCAGCTCGCTCCTCTGTGGTATACACACCACATGCGCTCTCTCCATCAGTCGCTTGCCGCCATCTTGGACTCTCCGCACCGCGCGGAACTTCTCTACTTGCGGTCGCCATCTTTACTTGAAAATTGCTATCGCACATGGTGCTCCTCTCTGCTGGGCAGCCGCCATTTCGATGCAATAAAGAATGCCAGTGCACCACTCTACATGTATCTAACGTATGTTTGACTCATGTGTACTACCTCAGGCTAGGCTCACTCTTTCTCTGTATGCTGTTTCTGCCTTCCTCCAGTATGTGCTCTGTGGTAAGTGTTCTGGTTACTGGCTAGAGTACTCTGGCTTCTCCCATGCAGTACTTGGGCGTCAACCTCTCTTGGCTATCTCTAGCGCAGACCCTCTCAGGATTCCTGACCCATGTTAACCAGGCTATCCCCTTAGGCATCCTACGACTAGCTGCCTCACGGTGACTAGAACAGCTATAGCCCTGTCTCCAGACCCACTTAACTCCACTCAGGGCCCCTAGGGTGTGCTTTGCGAGCGGATCGTCACACTCCTGACTACCCCTAGGCTCCCGTCCCATCCACAGCACTGACTGGCAGCATACACTCTCCTGTTTCCTAGTGTGCCTAGCAAAAGCCTGTCCTGTTGATAGGCATCTCAGCAGTGCCTCCAACTGTAACGGTGTTTTCCCTGGGCCCTTCTGATCCTGACCCATATGTAAGAAAATTCCCCAATTACATGGATGTGTATGTGTGGTGCACCTGCTGGCTTACAGGACTCCTGAGTCTCCCGCTGGGTGTTATGGGGAATATCAACATGACAGGTGTCTGAGGTAGTGTGCTCTGAGTCCTACTCACTTATGGTACAGCGCCTCCACCCCATCAGGACCCCTGTGGCTGCAGGGAGGAGTATCTGACGGGGAACTCCTTCTTGGTGCAATCTCCTGCTGAAGAACTCCACACTCACACAGAAGGGATCTTTTGAACCAGGGCATCTTTAATGATATCTTCATTGGCAGACTGCCCCTCATCGCGGCCGACACTTAGCCGCTCATTTCGTTGGAGTACTCCATGCAGAAGGTTCCTCCTGTCTTAATTGAGTTGTCCTCCACCTCTCCCTTAAGGGAGATCCACCAGCTGTGCCAGGTCCCTGGACACAGTGTGTGCTCAGCTTGCACTTAAGTATCTGACAGGCAGACTTGCACTGCTGCAGACACTTCACTCAGGAACATAAGAACAGAATCACCCTAACGTTAGGCAGTTCTGTGTCTTATATAGCCTCCAGAAAAGACCCACCTCTGTGTCACTAACAGTGGACACAAAGCATGTTGTCACTTCCTTTGCTACATATGACACCTCACCAGGGTTTGAGGGCAAACCTCCATGATAGTTACTGGCAACCCTGCCTGCTTACCAGGATTACTGCCAGCATGAGAGAGATCTGTACACCAATTTTACACATGGCTACATTGGTATAGCTTAATTAAGTCTGAACACCATCTGTGATGTCAAATACAATAATTGGGCATTTGGTTCCTGATTTAACAATGGAGATTTAGCAGAAAGTTGGGTCATCCTATAACTATTAGAGACCTGGTACATGGTGCGGTAACGGGAACATCCGGTGACTGATATGTAAGCATCTAATGGGACACATATTCTATTCATTGTACAAACATTGTCTCTCTGTGATATCATCCCGGATGACCCTCCGCCGACTTAAACTTAACATGATAAAAACAGAGCTCCTCATACTTCCTCCCAAACCTGGCCTTACTACCACCTTCCACATTACTGTTGGAAGTACACATCATTCACGCAGTAGCCCAAGCACGCTACCTAAGGGTCACACTTGACTCGTCTCTCACATTCTCCTCTCACATTCAAAACATCTCTAAAACCTGTCGCTTTCCCTCTGCAATATTACAAAGATTCGCCCTTTCCTCTGTTGCTCGACTGCTAAAACTCTGACTCAGGCCCTCATTCTCTCCCGTCTCGACTACTGTAACCTGCTGTCCGGCCTTCCTGCCTCTCACCAGTCTCCCTGTGACGGTTCAGGGGATTCCTTCCCCTTTATGTGTCCCTGATGTCAAGCTTACACCTGCCTTTCCTGCCCTTTCCTTGCCCGCTTGCCCTGCTGCGGCAGCCTCTGACGCTCGCTCGGCGTGTGCGCGCGCTCCCCGCAAGACACGCGCACCTTCTCCCTCTCCCGTTCCCCGTTACGGTGCCTCTCGCTCACAGCCCCTCTCTGATCCCGTGCCTGCCTCCGTACCTCCTGCGGTCTCCCCTCCTGTCCTTCCACCACCCTCGGCAGATCCCCCTGCGGCGCGGTGCTCCGCGCGCCTCGTGAAGCAGCCTGTGCGTGCGCACTCTCTCCTTACAGAGGGCGCGCGCACACGCTCTTGTAGGCTTTCTCAGACCCCTGGCTCCTCCTCTCACACTCTTCAGGCTATCTCCCTCACTGGCTCACCTGTCTCCTCCTCTTCTCCTCCTCACCTATCCCTGCTGTCTCCCACTTCACCTCCTGCTCCTCCTCTCTCTCCCATTGGTGTTCCCTCCTTTATAACCCCTGTGTGTCCATTTCCTCATTGCTCTGCATAGTTCTTTGTAACCTCTGTGTGTGCAGTCCTATGCTTGGCTCTCCTGTGTTTTTCCAGCTCCTGTTCCTGCTCCTGCTTATCCCTGGATTTCCCTGGCTTGACCTCTGCTTGTACTGGATTACCCTGCCTGCTATTGCCCCTGGACGTTATGCTCACGCTGGACCCCATATTCCACCGCCTAATCGCTATAATGGGGACCCACTCGCTTGTCGCGGTTTCCTTAACCAATGCGAGGTGCAATTCGAAATGTCTCCCTCTCAGTTTCCTACTGGCCGTTCTAAGTTGGCTTATATCTACGCTCTGCTCACCGGTGACGTCCTCGCTTGGGCCTCTCCCCTCTGGGAACACAAGAGTGAATTGACACAAGATTACCCCAAATTTAGGCGTGAATTCCAACAAGTATTTGACACTCCCGCACGGCGCGAGACGGCCGCATTCTCTCTCTTCCATATTTCACAGGCTCGAAGATCGGCTGCCAAGTACACGATCGAGTTCCGTACCCTCGCCGCAGAGACTTTATGGAATGACGAGGCGCTCGCCGCCACTTACTTGCATGGTCTCTCTGACACCTTGAAGGATGATCTTGCTACTCATGCCGGCTTTCTTCCCTGGAGGAGTTGATTACCCTCAGTGTACGTATGGACCAGCGCACCCACGAACGACGGCACGAGAGACGCTGTTCTCGTTCTCTTCCTTCCCCTGTTGTCTCACGCAGGTCGCCCTCTTCGCCTTTCCTGGCGTTGGATGCTCCGGAGCCGATGCAAATCGGTAGCCAACAACTTCGGGCCGCGGAGAGAATGCGACGCCGTCAGAATGTACTCTGTTTCTACTGTGGTTCTTCGGAACATCACCTCCAGAATTGTTCCCTGAAGCCGGGAAACGGGAACACCCAGTAAAGGTAGAGGGGCTTCTACTGGGTACAGTCTCTCCTTGCCCCTCTCTCCCTGAGGATCTCCCGAAGAAGTTTCTGCTTCCTGTTACTCTGGAGGGCCCTGACCTCCTACTGGAAGTAAAGGCCTTCATTGACTCGGGTTCTGGCGGTAACTTCCTGGATCAGACCTTCGCCTCAGAGAACCAAATTCCTATGGTCAAGAGAAAACCACCTATTGGTCTCGAGGTCATTGACGGTCGTCCGCTCCAGCCAGCATTCATCATCTGGGAGTCCATTCCCCTCACACTAATCTTGGCCGACGGTCATAAGGAGGTAATTGTTTTTGATATCTTCCATTCGCCTACCGTTCAACTTATTTTAGGATTGCCTTGGCTTCAACTCCACAATCCGCGCATTGATTGGACCGGCACCACGCCTATCCAGTGGCCTGCTTCCGCTGAGTTTGTTTCTCCCGTTCTTCCTGTTGCCGTGCTTGCTGGACTGGATTTGGTTCCTTCCAACCTCTCGATTCTTCCTACCGTCTATCATGAATTCCTGGACGTGTTCAACAAGGTACAGGCTGAGGTTTTACCTCCCCATCGTCCTTACGATTGTCCTATTGATTTAATTCCAGGAACCATTCTCCCGAAGTTGAAATCTTACCAGTTGTCAGTTCCCGAAACAGAGGCCATGACGTCTTACATCCAAGAAAATTTGGAGAAAGGATTCATCCGCAACTCTACCTCCCCCGCCGGGGCAGGCTTTTTCTTCGTGAAAAAGAAGGATGGATCGTTAAGACCTTGTATCGACTTTCGTGGACTCAATAAAATCACGGTAAAGAATCGGTATCCCCTTCCCTTAATCTCTGAACTGTTCGATCGCCTCCAGGGAGCCTCTCTCTTCTCCAAGCTCGATTTAAGAGGGGCCTATAATCTCATCCGCATAAGGGAGGGGGACGAATGGAAAACCGCATTTAATATGCGATCTGGACATTATGAGTATCTAGTAATGCCCTTTGGATTATGCAATGCATCGGCCGTTTTCCAAGAGTTAATGAACGACATCTTCCGGGATGTATTGGGAACATTTGTTATTGTATACTTGGATGACATTCTCATTTTTTCTAGAAACTTAGAGGAACACATTCACCATACCAAACTAGTGCTGTCTAGGCTTTGTGCCAATCGCCTATACGCCAAGATGGAGAAATGTTTGTTCCACCAGACGTCTACTGCCTTTTTAGGCTATATTATCTCTAACCAAGGTTTTTCTACGGATCCAGAGAAGTTGAAGTCTGTTCTCGACTGGCCGCTGCCAAATTCCCTCAAAGCCGTGCAGCGTTTTCTTGGTATTGCCAATTATTACAGGAAATTCATCCGAAATTTTTCTTCTATTGCTCTTCCCATCACTGCTTTGACCAAAAAAGGTGCCGACCCCACGTCTTGGTCCTCCAAAGCTGTTGACGCATTTGAATGTCTCAAAAAAGCCTTGTATCCGCACCCATTCTACGTCATCCTGATACCTCTCTTCCCTTCACCTTGGAAGTAGACGCCTCGGATGTGGGAGCCGGTGCAGTTCTTTCTCAGAGGTCCTCCCCCCAAGAAACTCCATCCCTGCGATTTTTTTTCTCGGAAATTCTCGTCTGCCGAGAGAAACTATGACGTTTGGCATCGTGAGCTACTGGCCATTAAGTTGGCCCTTCAGGAGTGGAGGCATCTTTTAGAAGGCACCAAAGAACCTATTGCCATCCTCACCGACCACAAAAATTTGCTGTATATTGAGGGGGCTCGTCGTTTAGGATCCCGCCAGGCCCGTTGGTCTCTTTTTTTTTCCTGTTTCAACTATACCATTTCGTATATTCCAGGTACCAAAAATATCAAAGCAGATGCTCTTTCTCGCCAGTTTGCCACGGAAAACGAATTCAATGAATCCACGGAACCTATTCTTCCTGCCAAGTGCATAATCTCTGCCAATAATTTTGATGTGTTGGATGAAATCAACAAGGCTCAGGGTC
This sequence comes from Ascaphus truei, assembly GCF_040206685.1. NCBI lineage: Eukaryota > Metazoa > Chordata > Amphibia > Anura > Ascaphidae > Ascaphus > Ascaphus truei. The sequence continues at coordinate 34,466,358 of NC_134488.1, read as the reverse complement.
ACATTCCCAGCAGGTTCAGGGTACCAGAGGGACGCCTATACGCAGCTCCACGATTTTGCCTCAAGATCTTACTTTGGGGACATTCTTCTAGGTGTGCCGGTCATCCAGGCTTCAAGAGGACAGCGGATCTTATTAAAAGGACATTTTGGTGGCCGAAGATGAAGAAGGACATTTTTTATTTCACTAGTGCTTGTCCGCTATGTGCCCAGAGTAAAACCGCCCATCACAAACCTTCGGGTCTTCTCATGCCACTTCCCATCCCGGAGCAACCCTGGAAACACATCTCTATGGATTTCATTGTCAAACTTCCCAATTCCAAGGGGATGAATACCATTCTTGTCGTAGTAGACAGATTTTCTAAACACTCACACTTTATTCCCCTCAAGGGTCTTCCTAATTCTGCCACTTTGGCCGATATTTTTTCCAAAGAAATTTTCAGATTACATGGCGTTCCCAGTTCAATTGTCTCTGACAGAGGTTCTCAATTTATCTCTAAGTTCTGGCGGGTGTTTTCTCAGAGACTCTGAATTTCTCTTGTTTTCTTCCGGATACCATCCTCAGACCAATGGTCAGACTGAAAGGATGAATCAACCCTTAGAGCAATATCTCAGGTGTTTCGTCTCTGAGTCACAAGACAACTGGGTGGACCTATTACCATGGGCCGAATTTGCTATCAACTCGCTTAAAAATGAATCTACACAGGAATCGCCTTTTTTCATCAATTTCGGTTTTCATCCTAGCAGTCTTCCCCTCTCCTCCCTCCCTTCTGGCGTTCCCGCAGCAGACTCCCATATTACGACTCTTCAGAATTCTTGGAAAAGGATCCTTAAGTCTCTACAAACCGCCGTCTCTAGGCAAAAGACTAAGGCGGATCGCCGTCGCCAACAAGGTCCTTCATTTAAACTGGGTGACAGAGTGTGGTTGTCCTCTAAGAATATTAGGCTTAAAACTCCATCTCCAAAATTGGCACCAAGATTAATGGGCCCGTTCAAGATTACTGAAAGGATCAATCCGGTCGCCTACCGTCTAGCACTACCTCCCACCATGAGGATCCCTTCCGTATTTCATGTGTCCCTACTCAAGCCTTTCATCCAGAGCTCACACTTTCCGGACCCTTCTCGTAAACACAACCCAGTCTCTACCATAGGACAACAAGAGTACAAGATTCACTCTTTGATCGACTCTTGTTTCTCAAGAAACAAACTTCAGTTCTTCGTCCACTGGAAGGGGTATGGTCCAGAAGAACGTTCTTGAGTTCCAGCACACCACATCCATGCTCCCAAACTTCTTCAACAGTTCCATCTAAAATTACCCCAGAAGCCATGGTTGGATCGCTCAGAGATCGATCCTCAAGGGGGGACTACTGTGACGGTTCAGGGGATTCCTTCCCCTTTATGTGACCCTGACATCCCGCTTACAACTGCCTCTCCTGCCCCTTCCTTGCCCGTTTGCCCCGCTGCGGCAGCCTCTGACGCTCGCTCGGCGTGTGCGCGCGCTCCCCGCAAGACACGCGCACCTTCTCCCTCTCCCGTTCCCCGTTACGGTGCCTCTCGCACACGGCCCCTCTCTGCTCCCGTGCCTGCCTCCTTACCTCCTGCGGTCTCCCCTCCTGTCCTTCCGCCACCCTCGGCAGATCCCCCTGCGGCGCGGCGCTCCGCGTGCCTCGTGACGCAGCCTGTGCGCGCACACTCACCTTACAGAGGGCGCGCGCACACGCTCCTCTTGTAGGCTATCTCAGACCCCTGGCTCCTCCTCTCACACTCTTCAGGCTGTCTCCCTCACTGGCTCACCTGTCTCCTCCTCACCTATCCCTGCTGTCTCCCACTTCACCTCCTGCTCCTCCTCTCTCTCCCATTGGTGTTCCCTCCTTTATAACCCCTGTGTGTCCATTTCCTCATTGCTCTGCATAGTTCTTTGTAACCTCTGTGTGTGCAGTCCTATGCTTGGCTCTCCTGTGTTTTTTCAGCTCCTGTTCCTGCTCCTGCTTATCCCTGGATTTCCCTGGCTTGACCTCTGCTTGTACTGGATTACCCTGCCTGCTATTGCCCCTGGACCTTGCTTACGTATATGACTCTGCTGACTTCTGTGATCCCTGGACTCTGGCTTACGAACTTGACGATCCTGATCTCTATATCCCTGGACTCTGGCACACGGACACCACTACTCTTACTCTGAACCCCAACGGCATTGCAAGTATACTAACTATCTTTCTACAGGCCCGGCAACGCCATACCACACTCCGGGCACGCCCTCACTGCTGTGGGTGCATGATAATACCCTTC